>NC_141542.1:53152500-53452500 GCF_021556685.1 Rattus norvegicus
GAAGCAGGAAGAAGGGGGAGCGGGGAGGATGGACAAGGGAGGAGACTGTGGAAGAAAAGGGAGAGGGAGGAGGATGGGGAGGAAGCATCATTGAGAGAAGCCAAGGCAGGAACTGAAGCGGAGGCCATATAGGAGCACTGCTTGATGGACTGCTCTCCATGGCTTGCTCAGCCTGCTTTCTTACACAACTCACTGTTGACACCACCACAGTGGGCTGGGCAACCTCACATCAGTCATTAAACAAGAAAACAGTCCCATGGACAAGTCCATAGGCCAGTCTTATGGAGGTAATTCCTCAACCGAAGTTCTCTCTTCCCACATGACTTTACTTCATGTCAGGTTGTCAAGAGTAAGCCACACAGCTTCCGGTTCAGTTCAGATGTGAAACGTCCCCACAGACTCATCATGCATTAAAACACTCCGTCTTGGCTGGGGGAGCTGTTTGGAAAAGTTTGGAAGCCATTTGGAGGTGGGGGTCCAGAAGGAGGTGGTGGATGTTTATTGTCTTGTCCTGTTTTGACTCCCTGATCTGTCCCGAGAGGGCTAGCACACTCCTGCTACCAAATCCAAAATGGCCTCCACTGCCATGTCTTCCCCACCCCTGTGGGCTGAATATTCAAACTCTGAGCCAAAATAAACCTTTGTGGTTATTCAAAATAACTTCTATTACTACTTGTCATGTATTTGGTCACATTGATGGGAAAGGTAACTGAGACAGTCTCCTACTTCCTGATGTCATCCTGCTGCCATTCAGGTGTATTAATGCAGATGTATTTGTAAACAGAAGTCTTCAAAGAGACTGAATCTTCCACTGGGCCTTCTGCAAGGCTGATTAATTAATTGAAACGTCAATGATTGTATGGTCTCGAATGTTCTAAGTCCAGAGCCATCCCTCTTCAGAGCCAAATATCACCCTTATCTAGGTGTAAGCTAACATCTTTATGACTGTTATATGAATCCTTTGGAATGTACAGACACATAACTCCTTCCAACAAACAGGTGGTATCAGCAGACTGAGTCTGAGGCCCCCAGCAAAGGTCACTTCCTGTTGCCCTAGCCTGGCTACTTAATGTTTCCTCTGATGTATTTGAAGAGTGCCTCGGTTTGTGACTTTCTTTGTTCTGTTACTTGTAAATGCTTCCCCCCATGTTGGAATATAAAATTTGCAATAACCTCAATTCCTGGGTCATGGTCTCTCATATTTGGTTCCAGAATAAACTCCATCTTATCACCTTTGAGGTATGAGCTATTTCTTTCATGAACATTCTCCCTTCTCCCCAAAGCTCTCTTCTTCCCTACTTGTCCTTTCAGTTATTTCTTCAAGTCTCAAGAGTTCCTTGTCCACGCCTTTGAATAGGAGACTTCCTCTGCCTGTCTCTCTTAAGTTTACCATATTGGAGGTGGAACCCAGGGCCATGTACAGGCTAGGCAAACATTGAGTTAGCCCAGCCCTAGCCTCTCTGTCCTTTCTGCCCAGGGGCTGCTAAGTACAGGTCCCTTGGTAATACCTGTAGCCTGCAAGTCTTGCTCCTCCGTGAGCTCCATGGAGTGTTCTGCTCTCCCTGCAGATGTGGCAGCACCTGGAAGTTTATGCTCCTGCTATGTCCCAGCATCAAGTATAATTCCTGGTACATAATAGGTACTCAATAAGTTACTGATGGTTAATTTGCCCATCGTACACTATGAGGAAAAGACTCAGGGCTCTCTATAGCTCTTACCACAACAGTGGTCACCACACCTTACAGGAAAGTGCCATGGAATGTCATCTACCAAGCATGGCTAGCTCATTGCCCCGTTGAACCTTTGTGATTGCCCACACAAATGCAGAAGACTTAGCCCACTAACTTTCTAGAGTTGGGAGAGGGGATTTGCAAAGTCCCATCCCTTCCTGAGGAGTTGTTAACATGGCTGCTGGGAGAAAGACATTTTCTTCAATGGTATTAAGTTCCCCCACACTACTGTTAATTAACGCTTTACCCGAATTTCTGTAAGTAATTCTTTAAGTTCCTTGCTTCTTCAAGCTAGATTTGACCAGGACTGTTTCTTTGTCCTATTTTCTGAGACTCTCCTGTAAACAGACAAGAATATTTCACAACAGAGCTAGGCAGAGCTGCACTAACATGGGGCTGGGGCTGGGCAGTAGACAGAGATTGTGCCAGAGCTTCAGATGACAGGAATCTGGTGTGAATGAGGTGGGTGGAGCCAGGTCTGAGCTGGATCTGCACCTCAGAGGCTGTGGAGGGAGAAGGACCCAGCAGAGTGGGACATAGAGGGTTTCAGGTTCTCAGGGACTCTTTGGCCTCTGGGTGGGAAGTGCTTAAAGGCAGAGCAGGCACTGGGCCCACAGCATCCTCTGCAGGCCCCATCAAGCAAGTAGGGGAGTGAGCAACCTCTGCTCTTCTCCAAAACTTGTCTCAGGCCAGACAATGGGGAAACAGAGGCAGGGGCAGCTGAGGTAACCGAGCCTGGGTTGAAACATGCCTTATTGTGTCCACCCTCTGGGAAGTCTCCATAGTCAAGGTAGGGAAATGGCATAGGAAGAAAGAATGTTCCAGATGATCCCAACCCAGGTCCCAGCAGAGAGAAATAGAGTGCCCTGAGTTGAGAGGAAAATGGACTCTTTCTTGTCAGCACTTCAAGTCAAATGAGGATCCATGTTAGGGTTTTTGACTTCTGAAATGGTGCATGAGGGTGTGCGTGCGTGCGTGCACACTCAGACCACAGACATAGAGGTCACCAGGGGTCTTTGTGTGCCAAGACAGTACACACACTTTGGATGAGAGTGGCTGAGGAATGTGTGGTATTGAGAACTGACAAACAGGAAGTCCCAGGAATGACCAACCTTTGACCCCTGGGCCACATACAACCTGTTAATACAACCCAACACAAACATGCAATCTTACTGAAAACACTAGGAGGGGTTTTGTGATTCTTATGGTAACTCGCTTACAGGACTGTCGAGCGTGAACTTTGTAGATAGCAATGGGCTATTGCAGTGTCCAAAGCCTGGATATGCCTGAGCCTCTAGACTGTGAACCAGGAAGTACAGAAGCCAGTATTTATGCAGAGACTAGAGTGGTTTCATTTTAAAAAACCAGACAATGAAGGCTGGAGAGATGGCTCAGTGGTTAAGAGCACTAGCTACTCTCCCAGGACTTGTGTTCAATAACCAGCAGTCACATGAAGTCTCTAGTCCCAGGGATCCCAACACCCTTTTCTGGCCTCTGAACATGGTCCACAGATCCACATGCACACAAAACACCCATGCACATAAAAATAAAAAAATGATGAAAGAAAGGAAAAAGAAGTCAGATCCCTGGAGTGTCCCAGACTCCTGACTTCAGTTTCCTATCTTCTTGCTCCAAGGGTCATTGTCTCAAAAGACTTTCTGCCAGCCATGGTCTCCTGTGTTCTGATGGATTTTTCGCACAGTTCCTCATCTAGGAAGTTGCTAAAGTCTTACTGGCTAAGTCCTCCTCCTCCTGGACAAAATGGTAGGATCCTGTCCCCACTTCTGAGAAAAAGAGCACACTTCCTTGCTTTTTACTATAGGATATAATGAGCTTGGGCTGTAGACAACACTGAAGTCCATCAAGTGTTTGTCTTGTAAGAATTGAGTCTGGCTTTGGAACACACACTTTTTAAAAGCTAGGCATGGCAGCACGGCTTTTTAATGAGAGCACTAGAGACACACAGAGATTTGGCACTCCCTGACTAAACAGACCATCTCTATTGCTGAATACCAGACACATGAGAAACTATCTCCAAACAAAACTACAGGATAGGAGCTCCAAGATGACTCGGTTATAAGAGGTACTTGCCCTAAATCCTGTGTATGTGAACACACATGACAGGAGGAGAGAACTGTCTCCTGCAAGGTGTCCCCTGACCTCCACACATGAGCCATGGCATGTACACACACACACACACACACACACACACACACACACACACACACACATCTACACTCATACAAGCACTCGTTGTGGCTGATAAGCTCTCTAGCAATTTGATGAAGATTCATCTCTACTCTGCCCTCCAAGATGTCCTCTGACCTCTACACATAAGCTGTGGCACACACACACACACACACACACACACACACACACACACACACACACACACCTATACTCACATAAGCACTCGCTGTGGCTGATAAGCTCTCTAGCAGTCTCCTGAAGATTCATCTCTACTCTGCCCTCCATTGCTAGTGAGCCATGTTCTGACTATACAGTAAGGACACACAGTGCATTATTCCTGGGGCTCCCTCCCACATCCATACACGAGAATTTCTCCAAACAAGAGTCTAAAGATTGGGTGGTTGGGCTAAGAACATCTTCACGATCGTGAGTCACTACATGGCGTGCTATAAACAGCGAGCGGAAATCTGTCTGCATCCAACATTCACACTTGGCCGCATGGACTTCCTCAATGAACTAGCAACATGCTCTGATTTTGAGACGGGCACTGTTTAAAGGGAGAGAGTCAGGAAGTGCCCACCACCAAGGACACTGATGTCAGGGTGAGACGTGTCTACCTGTGATGTTAATCTCATTTGTCAGTTGGGTATGGTTCATAATCACCATTGAAACAAATCCCTTGGCAAGTCAATAAGACAGTTCCTAGATTAGGTAGGTCTACAAGGTAGAAGACCCACCCAAAAAGAATGCAGCCCCATTCCGTTGGTTAAGCTTTGGAACAAAGAGGGTTAGCATCCAGATACTTTGGTTATGCATCTAGCTATGGCCAGGGCCATAGAAAGTTTCCGAGGAGGACGTGGTGATTCAGAGGGTTAGGGACTGAAAAGCACCTGAGTAGATACAAAGCAGAGTCAGGGTATGATCAGGACAAGATGGCATTCCCTTCATCACCCCACTAAATGCCAGCATGCATCACTCTCTGCTTCGTGACTGTATACAACATAAACATAAACAGCCTCCCAGAGCTGCTGCCAACATGGCTTCTCCACCACTCTCTCACTGTGAAGGGAAAAAGAAACTTGTTGTCTTAAGTTGCTTTTATCAGGTACACTGTCACAATGGTGACCAGAGTCACTAAAGCAAAACCTTCCTTGTCCTTTATCTTGTCCCCCTACCTATCTCAAAACCCCTATGTCCTTCCTTGGCTTCCAGATCTTTTTTTTTTTTTTTTTGTGATCTTTTTCTGCTGGGAAATAATCTTTCCCTTGGTTTATAAACATTTTTGCTTGTTCTGGTGATCAAACCCAGGATCTTGCCAAGTTTCTCAAACTTCAAACTCAAAATCCCATCACCTCAGCCTCCCACACATTCGACATCATAGACACGTTCCTCCAGAGCCAGAGCTTTAGAACACGTTCCCATTAATTTATTCTGTTTCCAACTTCATTCTCTCTTGTTCAGTTCCTAGGAGTGATCATGTAATCAGAAGAGGGGAACAAAGAATTCCTAGCTAGTTGTTCAATAAACATGTCTCAGCTCCCCACCCCTGACCCTAGGAAGTACAGAAAGAGATGGACGAGGAGGGATTTCAGCCATGTAGAAGAGTTCAAAGTCACTCTAGCACTTCAGAGAAGCTGGGGCCTGACACGGTGTTGGGTGTAGTGTCTAAAGAAAGCCTGGAGAAGTGTCTTATGGGAGATACTGGGCTCCCTCATCTCCTTGTAAGCCTATGATTGAGATTTCCAGGAACTGGTTTGGGTCCTTACCTTCTCACTCCTGACATGCTAAATTTCCTGCTAACTCTAAGTTCTAAAAGGTCACAGAGGACTTGTAGGAAGTAGGGTCAAATTTGGATATGGTTGGTTAGCAACCAGGGCTGGAACCTGTACTGTATAGATATCCAGGAGCAGAGCAGGATTTCAGATGAGAAAGAAGAGTCATAAAGTAGGAATTTGGATCTCTGGAAGCTGGAAGAATTCAAGAGGACAGACACTCCAAGGGATAGAGGCCAGGGCAAGACACTGATACCCTATTCTGCCACTCTCTGCCTTGTTCTCTAGAGATTAAGGGGTTCCACTGAATCTGCAGCTCTGATGGTGGTCAGCAAGCTCCAGTGCACCCTTGTCCCCACAACACTGGGGTTACAGGTGCTAATGGCCACACCTGGGTCTAAATGTGGCTGCTGGGGATCCAAGTTCAGGTCCTCGTCATAGCATCAGGTACAGTTGGCCATGGCGTCATCTCTGAAGGCCCCAAATAAGCATTTCTATTTGCCATAAATCAACTAAGAAAATGTACCTTGCAGAAGTTACAGTTAGCATGAAATTTAGCAGGTCAGGAAAGAGAGGGTAAGGACCCAAACTAGTTCCTGGAGATCTCAATCTTCTTGCTGGGTAGTAAACCCTGAGGCAGAAAAATTGCATTCATGTTACAATGAACAATTCTGAATAATTTTTAATTATAATTTTCATTAATATATAATAGTTCTGAGACTGCAGGGCAATCAATTAATCTAAACTCCAAAGAAAAGCAGGAACTCTCTGAGGAGAACTGGGACGTACTACTTGCACAAACAGTGCACGCTGTGCCACAAGGTAAGAAGAATTCATTCCAAAGTCTTTAGTGGACAGCCTGTGGTTGAATGTGTACTAAGAACCCTGCCCTAAAGATGGGATACTACTAGAAGAATGGGAAGCTCAGACTATAGAAAACAAAACAATATAGGAACCCAATACACCTCAACATAGTATCCTAAATGCTCAAACTAAATAAAGCCTTACCTTTAAAATGTGCAGAGGTAGGAAAGGGTATCCCTTCCTAAAAACTAACACTAGCTACATGAATATCCATCATCCTGGGATGCCTACACTTCTCTGTGTACCCGGCTAGACTTAGCATCACTTAGAAGATAGTGAGGTACCTCTCTGGGTGTATCTATGAAGGTGGGTTGTCAAAAAATTGACTAAAGACAGAAAACCTCCTGGGTTGGGTTAGTGCCACCCAGTGAGCTAGGTCTCTGAATGAAGTAAGGGAGAGAGTGGGACCCAGCTGAGCTTTATCAGTCACCATCTCAGATTCCTGGACCACCATCATATAAACTGCTTTAATCCAGTGCTTTCCTGCCATGATGAGTTGAACCCTCTGAAACATAGAGCGGAGAAAAAAACCTTTCTTCCTCAAGTTGCTGTGTTGTCATGGAAATGAGAAATTCTAATGTAGAGTCTTTATAAGATGTTGGGCTTCCAAACACAAAGATAGGAAAAAACACACAAGAAACAACAAAGAAAAACAAGACCAGAGCCCACCCAGTATGACACAGATGGTTTATTGCCCATCACACAGGACTATTAAAATAACAACTGCTGAGTCCAAAGAAAACAGCTCAAGAGAGAAAGGTGGATGGTCTAGCTCAGTGGTAGAGACTTTCCTATCAATTTCGTGACCTTGAGTTTGAGTCCAACACAAAAGAAAACAAAATCCAGAGCCCTCAAGAGAAAATGTGAGAGAAAACATACCATGTGGGGGACATTAGCAGAGATGTAGAAATACATGGGATGTGTATATATGAGACTCAAGCGCTAATGACAAAGTAAAACAAGTTGATGGAGTTGAAAGTGCTTCGGTGGTTTTGATGATGTAAGTAATAGAGCTGAATAAGGAATCAATATCTTTAAGACAGGTACATATTCATTATGCAAACTGAAACACAAAAAGAAGAAAGAGAAATGGGAACAGGTAGAACTGAACAAAGCCACAGAACACTTCCTATCATGCAATGTGGAGTGGGGGAGAATTATTTGAGTGCAAAATCCTCAAAACTTTCCCAAAGTTAACAACAGCTGCTGAGTTAAAAGTCAGAATTCCCCAACACTAAACAGATAAATCCACCCAGTCCAGCTCACCTAAGTACAGACACGTCAGATTTAAAATGTTGAAGTATGAATACAGAAGTGGGGGACACTTAGGCTAACTACAGTGGAATGTATATATATATATATATATATATATATATATATATATATATATATATATATATATACAGATTAGATTCACAGAAGGTTTTTTTATAGAAACCTGCACAAGTCAAAAGAGAAATTATGATATATTTAAAGAGCTAAGACAAAGAAAACATAGGCACCTCTTATACTTGAATTCTACAGACAATAAAATGCCTTTCAAAAGTGAAGGAGGAATTAAGGCATATATATTAAACAATACAAACGAAGATTGCTGGAACAAATGTCGTAACAGAAAGATACAGAGCAGATTTTTAGACATAGGACACATGATCCATGTACTCAGATCTAGACAGTCAAGGGTGCTAAAAAAAAGTCTGGAACTATTGTAAGATTATATTATTTTATATTCCTTTAAAAGCTAACATGTATATAGAAACAAAATTCTCCTCAAGGTAAAAGATATTTTCAGTTTTTATGTTTTTTAAGATGTGTGTGTGTGTGTGTGTGTGTGTGTGTGTGTGTGTGTGTGTGTGTGTGTGGTTGCTGTGTGCCTGTGCATGCAGAAGTCAGAAGAGAGCATTGGGGATCTCTACCACTCCCTGCCTTGAGGTAGGATCCCTCTCTGAACCCAGCCTTAGCTAGGCTGAAGGCCAGTGAGCCTCACAGGCCTGACCGGACAAAGCTTTTATGTGCGTCTGGGATCTGAATTCTGATATGAACAATTGCACAAGTGCTCTTAGTGGTTAAGCCCTCACTCTGACCTCTGCTCTAGGCTGTTGAATTACATGTGGCCTCTGTCACATGGTGTTCATCTTGCTGTGGTTGCAGGGTGGTTTGACTTTGTCTGTTCCAGAATAGCTTTAAAGTGTAAACATTACTTCCAGGCTTCAGGTTCTACTGTTTCTGGAGGGATGAAGTAGATGGAACTTTCCCCTGATCCTCATGCTGAACATATCTAAAACTACTACATGTAAAGCAGACATTAGAGGAATCTAAAGGTAGAGAGGAGACAAGAGACGGCAGTCTTGGTACCTGAAAAAAAAATATATATATATATAATAGCACATTCTACGTGTAGTGTGTAATTTTATAAACACACTTGCTCCTTCTCAAGAGCTCTGCCTGAGCTCCCTCAATCTCTTGCAGCTAGCTCCACCAAGCCACCAATGAACACCCTCGGCTGTGTGCTTTCTCCTACCCACCTTAGTCCCCGAGGATGGAAAACACCAAACAGCCTTAATATTTTTAAACTAGCCAGATAACGCTGGGCAAACAACATTCTGTCCCATCCTCCTTAGCCACCTCTCAAGGCGGAGGCTGCAAACTAAAGATGCCATGAGACCTACATGTCTACAGCTTCCTATCTGCTCCACAGCCTGGTCCAAATCTGAATCCTCCCTTGTCTCCCTCTTTTCTGTCAGGCCGGAAACCCCACCTTCCTCTTTGCCCAGCAAGTAGCTTCTGCCTCTTTTATTGGCACAATTATAAACCAATTAGAGAGCCAGATTTTAATACCAGCTCTTCCCCCTGCAACTACAGAGTTTCTTCTTGCTTTATATATTCCAGGTTTGTAAAAGGAAAAGCTGGGGCTTAGAAACAAAAGCATAAAGGTATTAAGGCCTTGCAACACACCCCTTCCCTGAAACAAAAGCAAAAGCTGCCAGTCAACACAGAAACCCATATACCTCAGAGGGTGAGTGTTCTCATTTCCACCAACACTAGCAAGTCCTGGCAGAGATCAGTCCTAGCCTCTCCCATGCAATACCAGAACAGGCTGAGCCAGAAGCCAGCACTCCATCCCTGAGCACTGAGGAGGTCCCACCACTGTGCCAGTGAAGATCATGTGGGTGCCCAGAGCTCTGTCTTCTGTTAACAGAACTGAAGCATCCTCACCTCTGAAGTAAAGCCATTCTCTCCTCCCTACCAAACCCATCCTCCTCTCTTGGTGGAGCATTCTCTCCTCCTCTCCTAGTGGAGCATCCTCTCCTCCTCTCCTAGGAGAGCATCCTCCCCGAACCCCATGAGGCATTCTCCCTTCCTCTTCTTTCAGAGAGTTCTCTCGTTCACCACTTCCCAGCAGTAATGAGGCCAACTCGCATGTATTTGGTAGTATCTCATAAGGGTCAGGAACAGGCAATACTACTTCTTCAAGCATGAGTGGTCATGGAAATGCCTAGAAATAGTCTACATGCCATCTGTTCATGAGTAATATGAGGCTCCAGCTTTCTATAAAGGCCTTCTGTAACCTCTGTATCAAAACCATCCAGATCCACTTGTCCCAGAAAGAATCACATTGGTATCACAACTTGGATTTAAAAAAATAAAGACAAGCAAAAAATAGTAGATGCCACTGATGGAGATGTTTGAATTATCTGGTGATGCTTTTAAAACAGAGGTAGGCAAGATGGCTAAGTGCTGAGTCTCCCAACCCAAGTTCAGTCTTTAAAATATGCATGATGGAAAGAGAGGAGAGAGAGCCAACTGCCACATGTTCTTCTCTGGCTTCCACTCAGGCACTGTGGCATACATATACATGCATACACCAGGCACACACACACACACACACACACACACACACACACACACACGATAGATAGATAGATAGATAGATAGATAGATAGATAGATAGATAGATCAGAAACATAATTTTAAAAGATTGTAAAGAAGTCATTTCAAAGATAATTCAATGAATTATTATTAATTATTATTATTGTAAGCCCCTCAAGGTTCAAGTGCCCAGGCCACACCTCTGAGGAACTCCAACCACCAGGCTCCACAGAGCACTCTACTAGGCTTAATGGTCAATGGATGCAAGTTGGGTCCAGTGGCATGTGTCTGTAACCCTAGAATTGGTGATAGCAGAGGCAGACAGATTCTGGGGGCTGACTGAACAACAAATCTAGCAAACATGGCAAGGGTAGCATCCAATGAGAGTCCCTGTCTCAAAAATAATAATAATGGGTAGAGAATGATACAGTGAAACACCTAAAATTGACCTCTGACATTTGTATACATGTACACACACACAGATGAGCACAACTCTACACAAGTATGAGACATGCACAAAATATGTAAACACAAAAGAAGGAAGACAAGGAGGAGAAGGTAGAAGGGAAGGAGAGGAGAGAGACAGGATGGGAGGAATAAAAAGGAAGAGAGATAAGGAGGGCTGGAAGGAGGGACGGAGAGGGAAGAAAACATAAGGAAGGAGAGAGGGGAGGAGAGGGGAAGGGAAGGGAGGGAATGGAGGGGAAGAGGAAGGGAAGGGTAAAGGAAGGGAGGGGAAAAAGAAGGGAAGGAGAAGGGAAGGGAAAGGGAAGAAAAGGGAAGGGGAAGGGGAAGGGGAAGGGGAAGAGAAGAGAAGAGAAGAGAAGAGAAGAGAAGAGAAGAGAAGAGAAGAGAAGAGAAGAGAAGAGAAGAGAAGAGAAGAATCTTGGCTTAAAACTTCCAAATTTGCTCAATTGAGATTCAAGAATTTGAGAAAGCATTAAACAGGATAAAAATCAATCTACTCGGGGTTGGGGATTTAGCTCAGGTAGAGCGATTGCCTAGCAAGCGCAAGGACCTGGGTTTGGTTCCCAGCTCCGGAAAAAAAAACCAAAACAAAACAAAAAAAACAAAAACAAAAAAAAAAATCAATCTACTCCCAAAGATATCTTTGTCAATTTTTTTGAAAAGTGAAGACAAAGGAAAAGTCCTGAGAGCAGCAAAAGCAATTCTGCCAACCCAGGCAAGGAGCACGATCCAAATAGCAGACATTCCCTAATAAAGCCAGAGAGGAAATGCCACAACATTTTTCAAGTGCTGTAGAAAAAGAAGAAGCAATGTGGAATCCTCTACCCAGACAAGGCATCTTTCAAGGATGAAGATGAAATCGAGCAATCCCGAGCTGAAGGCAAGAGTTATTTTGACATCATTAGTGCAGCCTGAAAGAAATGGCTGAGGTAAGTTCTCTACGCATCATGGAACTTTTCAAACATTGAGAAGGAATAAAGAACAAGATTTAAAAAATCAGAATGAATGCTGAACAGATGGCTCAGCCTTAAGGGTGCTCACTGCTCTTCCAGAGGACGCAAGTTTAGCTCTCTGTGCCCACATCACACAGCTCACAGTTATCTGTAACTCCATCTCCAGGGCATCGGATGCTTGTAGCCTCTGGGGCTACACCCACCTGTACCCACATGCACAGACTGACACACATACTCACCATTAAAAATTAAATACATCTTTGAAATATAATACAATAAATGTTTTTGAAAAAATCATAATGGGTAAATAAACAGATAAAAATCAGAATGGGGTCTGAGAGGAGTCAGAGGTGGAACCTGAAGAGTGTGTTTGACCAAAATATGTCGTTTACATGAATGAGATTCTCAGAGAATGAATAAAAATGAAAACTCAAGATGATGTGCAATAGAGTCTCCTCCTTTTTCATCATCTAAATTCTATAATTAAATCATAATATTCTATGATTCTATGGCATGCAGAGGAAATATTCAGACTATTATCCTATAAACTTGGGAAAGTAAAAGAACCTACTGGAAGGAGTTGTCTACATTTTACTCAAACTGATAAAGTTTAGACAATAGTAGGTGGTGTTATGTATATATAATATAGTATAATATACTACTGTGGAACACCTGCTACTAAAACTACTTAAAGATAGCCACCAAGATGACTATTGATAAAGCAATAACTCATAAGGAACTACAGAGGCATAGAGAGATACTGTGTTTGCCTCATAAGTATAAGAACCTAAGTCCTATTCCCTAGCCATCATGTGAAAATTCCAGAGATTATGGTATATACTTGAAAACCCAGCACTGGGTAGGCAGAGACCCTATCTCAAGTAAAGTAGACTGTATTCCTAAGGATCACACACAAGATTGTGCTTCTTATCTACACACACACACACACACACACACACACACACACACACATGTTCACGTGTACCTGCACACATGTATACACATGCATACATGCATACGTAAAAATATAACTAGAGAAAGGGAAAATAGAAACAGGAAATAAAAATGTAAATATTTGACTTAACTTAAACTGATGGGTACCAATAATTGTATAAAAGCACATATTATAAACTCAACAATTAAAGGACAAGTGATTGACAGAAGATGTGTATACTATTTAAAAGTAATTCACTTCACTTATAGTGGTATGAGAAAGCTGGTGTTAAAAAGACAAAGGATAAACAATTTAAATATTAATCAAAACAAGGCAAACATGGCTGTGTTAGTCAGATTAAATAAATCTCAGAGTAAAAACTACCAGACAAAGAGAGGCTTGCTACACAACAAAACATCCAGTCCATGAAGAGCATACAATGGTTCTGAATGCACCTACATCAAACAACAGAGCTGCGAAAATTTAAGACTAAAAACAGAACTAGAAAACAATGTACACAAAACCTTAAGTACAGCTGGGGAGTTTGACATCTATGTCTAGGCAACTGATATAATAACCAGACAGAAAAGAGCAAGAGCCAAAACTCAAGAAGATCATCAGTCAAAACATGCAGAACTTCATGGCCATAGCAGCAGAATTCACGTGCTTTCATAACTATGCAAAGCAAATGGAAAGATAGGCCAAATCTCGAACTGTAAACAAACCTCTACAAGGTTAATTGTTGTAATGGCACAGCAGAGAGGAAATTCTACAGAGCAGAGGCCAAGACAACTGCGTGTTTGAGATCAGCCTGGGCTTCACCTTGGGTTTAGAAAGTGGCACAATGGATTAAGAGAATTTGCCATTCAAGCATAAGAACCTGAGTTCAGATTCCCAGCAACCATGTACAAAACGAAAAAGACAGGGTTGGGGAGGTATATGGAGAAATGGCCAGTGGTTAAAACAGTTCCTGGAATCTTCTGATCCGTAGTTATCCATTGCGCCACTGGCCTGTTGCAAAAGGCAACATCTTGCAGAGGACCTGGGTTCATTGGTTCATTTCCCAACAATGAACAAATTACAACTACTTGTAATTTCAGTTCCAGGGGAACTGATGCCCTTTTCTGACCCCCATGGGCACCAAGACAATCTCAAATCAAGTGCCCTTTAGACTCCAATATCTACCAATAACATCACCACCCAACCAAATCTCACACCCTACAGAATGATGGAAATCCCCTACAGTATACTCCTCAACTCCCCAATACCTCCTGTCCCCACAAACCCTTCTTCTAGACCCCACAGCCAAGCACACTTTAGGTCATCAATAGGAGATGAAGCCTTATGTGCTATATTTTTCCTTTCTTGAATCTCAGCCAAGACAGCACAGAGCCAGAACTTTTTTTTTTTTTTTTTGGTTCTTTTTTTCGGAGCTGGGGACCGAACCCAGGGCCTTGCGCTTCCTAGGTAAGCGCTCTACCACTGAGCTAGATCCCCAGCCCCGCCAGAACTTCTTAGTAGAAGGTTATGGAAGGGGAATAGAGGAGGAAGAGAGGAACACAGAAGAAATGGCATAGAGACAGGAAGATGATGTAGAGAAGAAAAAGGTAGAGAGTAATGGGTATAGAAAATGAGACCTACTGAAGGGGGCCTTTAAACGAACGCAATAGATGCATGACTTTCTGGGTGAGCTAATAGCAGCCTTAGAAGCAAGTTCATATTAAGGACATGATGCTGAGAAATGAAAGAGCTCTTGGCCTCCAAGAGTTTCTCTTTTGTTCACAAATTAAACCAGGAAAGGCAAAGGCAGCTGAATGAAAGGCCCTGGGTTTGATAGGGAACTACGGAAGAGGAGAGATGCAGAAATCAAGGGGTCCAAGCCTTCAAGAAAAGGGCCCCTGATTTTTGTGTAGTTCCAGTCTGCTTTAGATGCGAGGAGGGATCCCAGATACAATCCATGGAAATCACTCTTTGCTATTCTGACTCCTGACAGCTCTGTATTACTCTAGCGGTGGGAGTTCCCAAGTTTCCAAGCCACAGGTTTGGGAGTCCTTTAAACAGAGTAATTTAAATACACATTCTGAATCTGGTCCATCCTATGATAAGTAGTGCAAGTCTCCCTCCTTGCCCATAGGCCATGGTGCCACAGGATATAATTCTCTTGTCCCAAATGTTGACTTGAAGTCACCTATAGCCACAAACCAAAAAGGCTGTCCTCAAAGGTGTAGAGTAAACTTACAGGATGAGACATCGCCTCTGGGACTCATTTTGAATGTTAAATTTGTGAACTAAACTTTCAAGAAAACACACACACACACACACACACACACACACACATATCTAGGTTAAAGGTTTTACAGAGCTAATTGACTAACTAAAGTTTACTGGTTTTGGAGTGTAGAAATGATTCAGTTCTGAAGTAAAATTATCTTGAACTGCTTTTGGTCCTCATAATAGATATTCTTTTAGTCTGCCTCCGGTCTAAAATCCTGTGTGTACTACATAAAACCTTTTTGATACACTAACTTCTTAACCACAAACCCAAAAGCTCAGAATTTCTTCAGATAGTACCTGAAAACAATGGAAAAGATTCCCTGGCATTGCTGTAAAGGTCTACCTGATATCCCTACTAAGCAAAGTGTTTTAAAAAAGGAAAAGGGGAGAGGGGGTTTGATGTATGTCTTGCTTTCTCTGTGACTTTGAAAACTCCATGAAAACATTTTCACAATAGACAGAAGTTTCCAGGGGGTGGGGGGAAACCACAGTTGTGTTAAAGATTCTACAAAGTGAATGGATCAATTAGAACACTATGAATTTTTGCAGGTCCCAGAGTCAAATTATCTCGGGCTTTCTTTATCTCCCTGTCTTAGGTGCTTTTCTATTGCTGAGAAGAGACACCATAACCAAGGCAACTTATAAAAGAAAGAGTTTATTGGGGGTTCATGGTTCCAGAGAGCTCTAGTCTATGATCGTTGTGGGTGGAGCAAGGCAGCAGGCAGGCAGGCTGTCTTTGGAGCAGTAGTTGAGAACTTATATGAGATAAGAACCTTGGGGTAAGAGAACTAACTGGATGTGCCATGGACTTTGGAGACCTCAATGCTCTCCTCCAGTGATACACCCCCTCCAACAAGGCCACACCGTCTGATCCTTCCCAAACAGTTCCAACACCTGAAGACTAAGCAATCAAATCTATGAGCCTCTGCAGGGCATTCTCACTGAAATCACCACAGGCCCTAACAGCCACCCATCATTCATCTAAGCATCCTTGTTACTATTAAGGAAAACCTTATACTATTACTATTTACTCTCTTCTAGCAACCCAAGTGCCAAAGACAACGTCAGGGAGTGTCTAGAACACACAGCAGACACTGCTCCACTTTGCTCTAACAAAGTACTTGATGGCACTACCAATATATTGGGGGGAAAATGCCTTACTTTAGGACTTCCTTTTGTTTTACTATAAACAAACAAAAAAACCTTCATGAAACTGTGACCACCGTGGAATGTGTGACACTTGAAACTGTGACTACCCTGGAACATGGTGTTTGGGATAGCTGAACCTGTGCTCCTGTTCAACTTCTACACTTGTGTTTGGCTCTAAACTCTCTCTTATTCCTTTGAGGGGAGATCCGGGTTTTGTATCACACCTGGGATAGTTTGGAAGAGAAATGTGCCTGATGGGCTCATATACTTGAACACTCTGTCCCCAGTCGGTGCTGTCTGGGGAGATTTGAACCTTCAGGAGGTGGAGGCTAGCTGGATGAAGTACAGCATTAGGGGCAGGCTCTGGCAGTTAAGAGCTTTGCCACGGCTTCTGTTTTCTCCCTGCTTCCTGTGTGCAACAAAAATGTGATTAGCCAGCTCCCTGCCACTACGGCCATGCCGTGACTTTCTCCAGAACCCTAAGCAAAACAAATTCCTCCTTACATCGCTTTCGGTCATGGTATTTTTATCACAGCAACAGCGAAGCAGCTAGTACCATATCGCAGACAGAGCATCTTTAAAACAAAGCAAAAGAAAGAGAAGTGACATGACCCAGAATTCATTCTCAGCTCTACCATAACCCCCCAGATTTCCTAACTTTACCTTCTCTTTTACATTTTGATACAGCTTTTAAACTCCCATTAAGTTTAAATTGCCGACCCTCCATCATTTGCTTTTAGGTGTCTTCAAATCCCAAAGTAAACTGCTCACCTAAGATACGTAGGTGAATTGCCTAGAACTTGCAGTGTATTACACACACAAAACAGAAACACCATTTATACTCCCCCTTTTAATATTTGCAAGCTAAATTAATGTAATTTTCAAATACAAACCCCAACCGGAGCACCAAATGGTAGCTATTCCTCTAAGCATTTCTTCTTTCCTTGACTAGTTTCCATTTTCTCTTGAAAACCCCAAGCTTTTCTGTCAGCCAGGGCTGGGGGAGTGGGGTGGAGGGTGTTTTACAGCAGCTCCACATGCTGCTAATGGGAGAGGTTCCATCATCTTACTCTGAGGTCAGTTCCTCCTTGCTGTGTCTTGGGTTTATCCTGAGCATCACAGGGATGTGAGCAGGCTCGAGACACTGGACGAACACCTCCACTCTGTGTCTTCCCAGCTGAGACAGTAAAGTTTTTACTAACTAAAATTACCCAGAAGGCATCTGTCACAGCCACCGGGGCATTTCCAAAGCAGGGCTCTAAGTCATGGGAGCACAGCAACAACATTATATTCTCGAATTCGGTTACTGCACAACCAGGGCAGGAAATGCATCGTTATGGAGCACAGCTGACAGAGAAAGAGCTCGCTCCTCACTTACAGACCCAGGACTAAGATAATATGCACTAGGGGACAGTCGCAGGGCAGCTGAGGAGCAACCAGCCCCATCCAAGCAAATCATCACACTTGGAGAGCAAATAGGTTTCCCAGGATGCACAGCTGAAGCTGCAAATGCAGTCACTGGAAAAAGAAAACGAGAAGGGGGTCGATTCTGGGAGGAAGGGAGAACCACCAGCTGCCAGGCGAACGGAGGCCTAATGGTAGCAGCTGACACTTAACACCCAGGACTCAGTTGCCTGTGTTGTTTTGAAGGCCATTTTCCAAGTCATGCAAATATTCCAACACCTGCGCGGCAGTCACAACCAACCAGATGTTCAGAATGGCAGAACTGGGAAGGACGCCAGTGTAGACCCCTGATCGTGTGGATGGCTTCAGCGGGGCAGGACCACTTTGCTTTCTGTTGCTGAGATAAAGACCATGACCAAAAGCAACTTGGGGAGGAAAGGGTACGTTTGGCTTACATGTCCCGACCATTGGGGAAAGCCAGGGCAGGAGCCTGGAGTCAGGAACTGAAGCAGAAGCCACAGAGAGACACCTCTAACTGACTTGCTCTCCATGGCTTGCCCATTTTGCTTTCTTATACTACCCAGGACCACCTGCCTAGGTATTTTGTTATAACCAGGGGAAGTTCATTATCACCACATGGGCAGCGACAGACACATCACCTCATCCACATGCTCTCATTGTTCTTCCTCTGTGCAATTAAGACGCAGACGTGGCTCAAATCCGAACACGCACAGCAGGCAACTGATGGCTTGGCCGTTTCTACGCATGGCTCAGAACTTGGATTCAAGTCCTTTGGCCCAAGTACCAATAATGGCAATTCCAGGGCATAGATGTTTGCCAACAACAAGACCGCACTTGCCCAAGGGAAGGAGCCCTATTCAAAATTCCTGCCTGTTTCTGCATAAAGGTCTAGAGGGCACCCCCTCAGAGCGAGGCCGGGCTCCAGCTCTTGGTCACCAGACAGCATGGGACAAACATTGGATGCTGTCTGGAATGTACTTATCCCTCCCTACCTTTGTCCCAAGCCTGCAGAGTCCCTGATACGAAACACAGATGGTCATTCAGAAAGTTGAAAGTTCACAGGAATGTGTCCCCATGCTTATGTAGTGTGTGAGGTGCCCAGGTTTCCATCCCCTGCACCCCAGAAAGGGAGAGAAGGAAGTTCCAAAAAGCACAGTACCTTCTGCTAGACCTGCTGCAAGGGTGGTGACAGATTAGAACTTGGTGACTGTAGAGAGGTTAGGATGTTGCAAGGACTGAGCCCAACTGCAGTTTAGCCTGGGCTACTACTCCCCTTAATACCCGCCTTCTGTCCAGCTCTGTGTCTGAGTTAACGTCCTCGTGAATAACAAGTGAAACCCTTTGAAATGCATTAACAGACCACTAGCTTCCACCAACCAAAAGGATCCCCAGAAAGCTGCTTTCATGCAACCTGCCCTCCTCGTATTTCCACCTGTGTATTTGAAAAGTGCCTTGATTAATGACTTTCTTTGTTCTGTTACTCAAAAAAAAAAAAAAAATTCATGAAACCGTGACCACATCGGAATGTGGAATTTGCGTAACTCAAATCTGTGTTCTCAGGCTGTGGTCACCCATACTTGGTTTCGTAATGAACTACTCTCGTCCTCTTTGAGGTAAGAGCTGTCTTCTTGCATCAAGGGATATGGGTGAGGGGTAGAGCAGAAAAGGCCACAACAGCAAGTACCTGGAGAGTCAGATCCTCAGGGGACTGACTGAGAGCGGAGGAGAAGAGAGGGGAGGGGATGAGGAGAAGGAAGAGGAGGAAGAGGATTGCTTCCTCAGAGTTCCACAGCAGCCTAAGCAACATAACAGCACTCTGTATTAATTAGTTAACTCTTACCAAGAAACTGGTACATGGTTTTGGGGTAGAACATTTGCTTAGCACATGGATAGCCATAGGTTAATCTCCTGCATGGCAATAACATTAACATCAATAACAACACAACAATAATAATAATAATAATAATAACAGCGATGACAGTAATAATAAATTCAACAGACAGATTTAGAGCTGCAGCTAGGTTTGGATGTTAGCCGCATTTTCTACATTTGGAGAGGAGAATGACTTTAGCAGCTGTGTCCTGGAGAGAGTCCTGGCTCAGCCCTTTTGGTTCAGGAACTGTGGGGCTGAGTCCATGGTGACTGCTGCCACAACAGCTGCAGAAGCTTAAGTCACAGGTCCCAGGAATGTGGGCTGGATGCTCAAGACAGGAGCGCTCCAAGCAGGGATTCCTGTGAGACACAGGAGTGTGTGTGTGTGTGTGTGTGTGTGTGTGTGTGTGTGTGTGTGTGTGTGCACGAGAGAGACAGACAGACAGAGAGACAGATGGGGACAGAGAGAGAGAGAGAGAGAGAGAGAGAGAGAGAGAGAGAGAGCCTTCACCTTTTACCCCAAATGCATTCAGTGAACCCTGTGCTTTGCTCCTGTTCAGGTCTGTGACTGAATGAAGGACGTGATTGCTTCTTTGGGGGTCTTGGGACCAGGCTTGTAGAATTAGAAAAGGAAGGAAGGTGGAAAGTGTCTAAGAAAGGAACTACCTGTGCTTGCTCTCACTCTAGGGTTCTGTGATTATCACTAGAGGCCAAGTAGGCCTTCTCCATACAGGAGAAGATGGGTCTTGACTGCAGAACAAGGAGGTTAGAGTCCTGAGTTAGCCAGGTGTCTGCCCTGGACAAAACTTGTGCACTGTATAATCTACCCGTCAGCATAGTATGGCTGCAGTGGCCAGCACCTGGCTAAAGGTCAGCATCATGAAGAGGTCCCTTGAAAGTCGAGCCCCAAAAGGCCTTTGAAAGGGGCCTTCATTCCCCTGCTCGCCAGTGTTTTCTATTTTAAAGGAAAGGCAAAGAAAGGAACAAACCCACACCATTCTGACCTCTATAAAACTATTTTTCTCCATCCTGTGATTTTCTCTGATGAGTGTGTCCTTTCCTGATTAATTAGCACTTTGGCTGTAAGCAAATCACTTCTTGGGAAGGAACAAAGAAATGTGTAGCTATGTGTTGGTGCATGTGTGTGTGTGTGTGCATGCCTGTGTGTGTATGTGCGTGTATGTGTGTGTGCGTGTGTGTGTGTGTGTATGTGTATGTGTGTGTATGTGTGTCCATGCCTGTGTGTGTGCATGCCTGTGTTTATGTGTGTGTATGTGTGTGCGTGTGCATGTGTGTGTGTGTGCATGCCTCTGTGTGTGTGTGTGTGTGTGTGTGTGTGTGTGTGTGTGTGTTTGCATGTGGATGAGTATATTTGCCAACCTCACCTCCTGGGCCATTAGGAGAAATATGAATTGACTAACCCTGTGCTGGCTCATTCAGGAGAATGGAAACAGGGAAGGGGAGAGAAGGAAGGAGAAAAAAGGAGGGGAGAGAAAGAGAGAAGAAGAGCTCTGTCCTATCCTCACTGGAAGTCACAGACCAAAACAATAAATAAAAACAAAACCGCAAAGAGAGAAAAGAAGGAAGGGACAGCTTTTCCTGGGCCTGCAGGCTCAGTCACAGGATGATTAATGGCACAATCAGGCCACAGAAGCTGCTCGGGTTTCTGTGCAAATGAAGAGGAAAAACTCAAATATGTGGCCAAATCCCAAACCCCAAATGCCAGTGTAATCTGAGGAGTGTCTGGCTGCAGAGGGCAGGTGAGAAGCAACTGCTGCGATGTCACGGGGCCACCCACAAGGGACCTGTGCTCACACTGGGGTTGCTGGGTAAGGCTTCTGGGTTTTTTTGATGTTGTCTTGTTTTGTTTCTCACAGACTTATGCGAGATCATAGGCACCTCCCTCTGCCATGGTGACATCTCTCCGGCCCTGTTGAGACACGACAGAAAAATGGCTTGGAGTGAAAGGCAGCCCCTAGATGCTGAGTTTGAGTAAAATCTCTCCCATCTGAGAAGATGTCAGACTCTCACAGCATTTCCTACCAATGCTAGGTAGCCCGACTGGGGCCAACAGTCCCTGAGTAGGGGTGGTGTGCCTGTTAACTCAATCCCTAGATGTTTCTGAGTTCTAGCCCATCCTTCCTCCTCATACTTTAGCCAGCTGAACCAGATTGTGAGGTGCAACCCCCTACTGAAGGAAAAAGACACAATCACTAACTGGATTAGGACCAGAAGATGGAGGCCATCTTGAGCCACGTGCTCACTAGCCCAGGTTGGGTTCTGGCATGAGCTTCCCAGGAAAAGAAATGGCTTCACTGGGTTTCTTCATGTGTTTCTTTACAAGACAACTTGGGTTACTCCTTCCCCCGACTGACAGGGAGATAATGTTCCTTTTATAGAGAGATGCCTTAAATTAAAAAAGTAATAAGCCAGGCTTAAGGCTTGACTGTAGGAAACCTTGGATAAGGTGTCATTGTTCTCCCCCGGACATTTTCAGAAAATCTCAAATAAGACTGTGAACTGTTAAGAGTGAAGGTGTCTTACTTTCCTACAACCTTGTGATCTAAGGTTCTTATCCTCTGTGTGACTGCCAGGTATAGGTCAGAAACCACCCTGTTGTCTCATCCTGGTTCCTTGACAACCTTTTGAGGATGTCAGCTTCAAATCCACCAGATCCTAAGTGAGGCTATTGTAAAGACCGAAGTGTGGCTCTCCTTTGAGAAGCCCACACCCATGCTCTGGGGCGTGCCTTCGATTTGTTCCAAGCGTGCTTCCTTCTCTTAACCCTCGTGCTGAAATCCATGCTGGGATATCTTTTAATAAACTCTGAATGTAATGAAATATAAAGCGGCAGGCGGGAGTGAGGAACACCTGGCGAGCCCGTGCCAAGGTTTTCCCCTGAGAAATCACGCCATATTACAGGCCTAGTATAAAAGGAAGTTTATCTGGGAAGGGAGGGGCTCTAGAAAGGAGGTAGGGGCAGAGAAAGGGGGAGGGGGACAGAAAAGGAAAGGAGAGAAAGTGAGGTAGAGAAGAAGAGAGGTCAGTTAGGAACACGTGGCAGGAAACGGGAGAGAGATGCCGGGGTTGGGGGGGGCATGGGCACAGGTACAAAAAAGAGACAGACTGAGAGGAGAGGAGAGGTATGGGAGAGGGGGAAAGGAGGGGAGAGGAGTAGAGGAAGGGAGAGTGGGTACCGAGCAGTCCTCTTATCTGTTGCTGCAAGTAGTAAAGGCTCCAGGCGATGACGCAAGCTGTTGCTAGGTGGCTGTTGGGCGGGGCCTAGCGGAAATTGTCTTTAAGCCAATACTTAGTCTGCTTTTGGCTCATACTGAAATTCTTTTCTACACTGAAGCCAATGATTCAGTTGCACTTGAGTTGGAGCCCATAGGAGATTGAGGGAACACCTCGGACTGCTGGTTGTCACAGTGTGGGGCCGTGCCTCTGACCTGTCACCACTGTCGCCGTTCAGATTTATGAAATCATGACATGTGAGCTGAACCAAGCTGGAATTTGTTCTGGGGAATGATAAGAGTAGCTCGCGCGCTCCTGAGATCCAATTTTGCCTTTGAGATAGCTGTATGACAGTATTTTCATACAATTGTCTTCTTTGAGAATCCTGTGATTTCACCTGATGAATTTAAATTCAGTGTTTTATTAGGGACGCCAAAGATTTTACCCAACTGCCAAAGGAATACATCAGGCAAAACTAGCCCAGATGCTTGGCCATCCCCACTGTATACCACCGCTGTGGCTGCTAAAGCAAGTGTGGGACACCTGAAGCTTCTGCCCACCTGGGAACATGAAGACCTGACCACTAGGCCAACCCACAATCTTAAGTGCCAGCTTTCCCAGAACCCTCTACTTTCCTGGCAGGTGCCCAAGGGACTAGAGTCTGAAGAAGAGCCAGAAAGGGAAACATGAAAGAAGGAATAATACAGGGGCAGGAGGAGGGTTAAGGAGAAGGCTACACAGAGAGAAAGGGGAGATAGGGAGGAGGAGGGAGGGACTGAGGGTCAGGAAGAGAAAGGAAGGATGGTGGAGACAGGACTCAAGATTTAGACAGATTGATAATAGGGGAGAGGGGGAGACCATCCTCCACACTTGCCCCAGCCTGCTTTGAAGGTGCCAGGCAAGTATTTATACGGGGTCACCCTGCCCCATATTTCAAGTCCCAACTCCCGACCCCAGCTCCCCCACCCACCCCACCCCCCAACCCCAACCCCACCTCCAAGGCTAACCAGCGTGGATCAAAAGCAGATACTGAAATCTCCTGTCAGAACCTGTTTTCAGATTCTAGTGCTGGAGTTCAACCAAAGTGTTAAGACCTGGTGGTGTAAATAGTAGCCTTGGGTGAGCGGCTGCTTCACACAGCTGCTCCCACCACTCTGAGCCCTGCTTTTCCTCAGCCTTCCCAAGCCTGCTGCTCAATCAGAAGACACTTGGAGATAGGTATCTATGGCCCTGTCTCTGGCCACCAGACTCTTGTGAGAATGATCCCCAAAGAATTAAGATTTTGCCCTGAATTTCATGCTTGTGGAAGGAAAGCCTGCTCTCCTGCGACCGGAAGAACTTTCTTCCCTGGTCAAGATTCTGTCAAGCCATTGTGCCTGAGAGACTGGAGCAGCACCTGGACCAGCAGGGCTTGGCTATGCCTCTTACCTTCTATTCAGCTCCTGGAGGATGGACTTCGGGCATGGCCACTGGGTTCCTTCATTTGTTCCTCTTCCCAATGTGGCCATAGTGAATGCCTCTCTCTGCTTAGCTTTTCACAGTCATTTGTTTCTTTAATTGACTATTGAGACAGGTGGGCGATCCTAGCTGTTAAGACTGCTGGGGCAAAGGCTTGACTGGGGACTGGGATAGGGGAAGGGGGTCTTCCTTGTGGTATTTGTATTCTTAGTGGCTAGCAGGGCTGGGGTCCTGTTCTAGGAGCTTGGACTATTGTGTCAGACAGGCAAATCTACTTTATCCATGAACACTATATATTGTTACTCTCTCCTAGATGACTTGACACTCTGCCACGGAGAAAAAGGGCTCTCCATCCCTTTGACTTAAATCTCAAGGCCTAAGACCACAGGGAAGTGAACACACACACACACACACACAGAGAGAGAGAGAGAGAGACAGACAGACACACACACACACACACAAACACAGACACACACAAACACACACAGAGACACAGACACACACACACACACACAAACACACACACACAGACACACAGTCACACACACAGAGGGAGACAGACAGACACACACACAGAGACACAGACACACACACACACACAAACACACACACACACACACACACACACACACACACACACACTGGTAGACACCGCATGGTATTCACACTGCCACCTGCTTCTATTGGAATAGCTGCAGGCTGGGAGGAAGGAAGACAAAACCAGCCTAGCCTCCACCCCATAGCCCACTTCCCACTCCATACCCCCACCCTTCATTCCCTGTCCCTCATTCCCACACCCTCACTCAAATGCTCCTCCCACCTCGAAGCCTATGTGTGTGTGTGTGTGTGTGTGTGCGCGTGTGAGCTCTCTGTCTCTCTCTGTCTCTGTCTCTGTCTCTCTCTCTGTCCTTCTCTCTCTGTCTCTCTCTGTGTGTCTCTGTGTCTCTGTGTCTCTCTCTGTCTCTGTCTCTGTCTCTGTCTCTCTCTCTCTCTCACACACACACACACACACACACACACACATACACACACACCACTCTCAAGGAGAGGCCACCTTATAAAAGAATAAGGTACAAGTAAGGTCAAAATCAGCATATAAAAGAAACCAATAGTATAAAGAATGACAAAAAAAAAAAATCCCTCTGACCTAGGGCTCCACCAGACAGAGTAGGGCAGGCTCTATGTGAATGACCCAAAGCCCACCACACTGGCTATAAAAGTGCCATCCTTTGTAAAACATTCATCATTGAACCTTTGACCTTTCCCCAAGCTCTGGCCCACTTGCTCCCTTGGAAATGTCTTTCTTTACAAATGGTCTCTGCTTCTATCAGTATCCATATGTCCCTGCTGCACATGGATACTGTGGGACAAACAAAACCTAAAACCCAAGCACCTGGAAATCCCACCACACCACAGTGTGTGCCTATGAGGATATGCTTAGGTCCACCCCAGCAAACCCAGCTGAGGCCCTGGTGAGAGGGAGGGAAGAAGGGGAGAGCGGCTGCATCAACCACCAGGCAGAGGAGCCACCACAGCCTGGATGAGTTCTGTCCCAGATGGATAGCTACCCATTGTGATGGACTCTAGGAGTCAGCCCGTGCCTCTGGCAGTCCCAACAAGCCAAGTTTAGCCACCCATCCTCAATTAACCAATTCAAAGAGACAAATTAATCGTGAAAAGAAGGGCAGAGAGACCTATTCAGTGAAGGGGGACAAAGGGAGCTCAGCCTCCCCTGTCAAGCTGGGGTTCAGCCCTCAATTGACTCCAGTCTCCTTCAAGGGGATCCAACACATTGCAAATCTTTCCAGAGGAAAGGTTTAGCCTCTATCTGGCATAGGTATTCGCCCCTTACTTTTCCCCAACATGAGATTCTTGGGGCATTTTGATTTGAGGGGTTCGTAGTCTGAGGGAGCACAGTATCTCTTTGGTGTATCCCCAGTCTTGCCAGATCAGTTACACCAGCAATGTAGAGCAGAGACAGCATCCCTATCCGCATGCTCCCAACCCACACAGTGCAGAATGTGTGTGGGGAAGGGGCTGCATCTCATCCAATAGGAGGCAGGATGGGGGAGGTCGTGGTGGTATAGGCTCAGAACTACACACTGAAGCGCATAGTGCCTCTGTGTAAAAAGTTTATTACAGGGCCTGGAGAGATGGCTCAGTGGAAGAGTGCTGGCTGCTCTTCCAGAGGACCTGGGTTCAATTCCTACCACCCACATGGCGGCGCGCACCTGTCGGTAACTCCAGTTCTAGGGGATCCAACATCCTCACACAGACATACCGTGCAGGCAGAACACCAATGCACATAAAAATAAAGTTGAACAAACACAAAAGGAATGAAATAAGTTTCTTAGAAGAGTTGTTTAATGCCACAGGCAGACAGATAGAAGGGGTCTGAGAATAGAGAGTTCAGGCTCCACAGTAGGTAGACAGCATGAGTTCAGATTCTCAGGTGGAATGGGAGCCATTTCTACTCAATTTCAGAGGGTTTGACCTTTTCCCAAGCTCTGGCCCATTTTCTCGATTGGAAACTTTGTTAATAAACATTCTCCGCTTCTACCAGTATCTATGTGCCCCTGGTCCAGTTCCTTTTTCCTAGACAGAAACAAACAAACAAACAAAAGCACCTGCCACCTTAGCAGGTGTCCACCAGACCCAATATGTGCAAAGGGTGAGTTTTACAGTGTGAGCCTACAGCCCAGCTGTCCCTGATCCCTGGGCAGTGGGGTGGGAGAAGGAATTATGGGTAAGGAATGGGTGAGCCTCAGACATACTGGAAAAGGGGCTCCTCTAGCTGCAGTGCTCCCATTTTAAGAGTGAGGGAATGTGGGCCTCTGATATCTGGCAAGCAGGTCTAGAAACTTCCTCAGGGTGGTAAAAACGGTGCTTGTCATTTTTCTGGAATACACATACCTGAGGAGTCTGTTTATGGCCTCACAAAAAGGTTCTGAGTAAGGGCTGCTGTTGTTGTTGTTGCTGCTGCTGCTGCTGTTTTGCTTTGTTTTGTTTTGGATGTTATGCCTGACCCTCTAGGACACCTCAAGACCGCCCCCCCAGCTAGACAGGATTGGGGTTCTAGTTTGCTCTCTGCAGCTATAATTACAAAACAAAACAAAGCAAACGAACAAACAAAAATCTCTGACCAGAAGCAATTTGGGAAGAACATGGTTTACTTCTTATATTTCCAAGTAACAGTCATCACTGAGGGAAGTCAGGGCAGGAACTGAAATCAAAACCAGAGAGGAACAGTTTGCTTTTTTACACAAACCAAAGGCCCAGGGACAGCACCAACCACAGTGGGCTGGGCCCTTCCCCATCAATCATCATCGCTGGCCAAGATGTAGTCAAGTAGTCATACCCATTAACCAATCTGATGGAGGAAATTATTCAACCGAGGCTCCTCTTTCCAGGCGATTCCAGTTTTATCCAGTTGACAAAGGACTGGCCAACCAGTGTAGATGATTATAACTCCTGGCTGGATAAGAAAAGAGGCTATCAGGAGCCCAGGAAATGGCTCGATGGGTAAAGTGTGATGAGTCTGATCCCCAGTACCGTGTGCCTGTATTCATAGTACTAAGCAGGCAGAGCCAGGAACGTCCTGAGGGTTTGGTACCCAGCTAATCTAGCTAAATCAGGGAGGTCAGGGTTCAACAAGAGACCCAGTCATAATAACAAGGCAAGATGGCTCAGTGAGTAAAGCCGCCTACCACCATACACTCGAACACACACACGCACGCACGCACTCACGCACTCGTGTAAAGCACAGAGGTCAGAGGGCAACATTGGTTGCCATTCCTCAGGCATCATACCTCCTTGGCTTTTGAGACCGAATCCCTCACTGTCCCAGAACTAACCAAGTACGATAGGCTTGCTGGAAAACCCCAGAAGCCTGCTTGCTGACTTTCTCTGCCGGGATTACAAACGCTTGATACCATGCCCCACTTATAGGTTCTAGGGAGGAAACCCAGGTCCTTAATTTTGCAAGGCAAACATTTCCCCATGGATCTCTTTCCTGAGCTGCACCTTCACTGCACGGCACCACCAGCTCCTGGGTTTAAGATTGCTAAAGACATGAGGTCATAAAAAAAAAAATAAGATACCATGCAAATACACTTTCTCCTTCTTGATTTAGATTCTGTATTTTCCTGAGCCTGTGGGAATCGACACCTTTGCTGATCTATAATCTGTTTCTCTACATCCTTCTCTTTTGAGAAATCAAGCAGGAAATGCAGAGGGTGGACACATAAGGGAGGGAGAAGGCCAGGAGGAACCAACGCCACCCCCAAAGCAGGCAGAGGATAGGAGAGGCTAAAACAAGCCTTCGGTGCCTGTGTTTTAGATCCTGCTCAACCAGGACAATGTTTGTCTTGTGCAGAACCAAATAAGGCCAATCATACATGACAGCTTTTGGCAAGGGCCTTCCTCAGCAATCATGGCTACCTGAGCTCTCCCTGGCCTGCCTACCTGACTCAGATATGAGGTTTGACCTTCAGACCAGGAGGGAAGGAAGTTAAAGCCCCACTGCTCTTCCTGGCCAGTGCTCTGCTTTGCCTGAGTCCTTGTGTACTATGAGGGCAAGGAAGGCATGTTAGGATGTATTTCCTGTGTTGGCAAACTCTATGCACACCATAGGCTCTTTAGAGAAGAGGATCCTGGGTGGGGTGGAGCAGGCTCATTTTAGGAGAGGCACTACTCCACAACCCACCCGACCCCCTTGCCTATGGTAAGCTGCCGTTCTCCATACCTCCTGATTTTGCCTCCTGGAAATAGAGCTGCACATTTCATTTGACCTTACGATTGGTTCATTTTAAAAAGAAATCTCTATGGGGTGGGGGACATGGCTCAGTCAGTAATGTGCAAGCCACTACAAGCATAAGGACTCAAAGCCAAAATCCACCGAAAACCCTGGTATTGTAGAGTATGTCAATGCAGACAGGTGGACCTCTGGGGGCTTAGTAGCCAACCAGAATACCAATGAGTAAGCCCAGGCCGGTGAGAAATCCTATCCCCCAAATATCAAGCAAATGAAAATCAGTAACGAGAGAGAGAGAGAGAGAGAGAGAGAGAGAGAGAGAGAGAGAGAGGAGCTAGAGAAAAGGTTGTCAGGTAAGAGCCCTCGACACTCTTCTGGACAGCCTGAGTTTTATCCTCCGTGTCAAGTAGGTCACAACTGCCTGTAACTGCAACTCTGGCACTTTCTTCTGGCCTCTGAGGGCACGCACATACATGGCATACAGATACATACATGCATGTGTGTGCACGCATGCGCATGCTCACATGAGCACTCTACAGACATATTTACAAAAGTAAAAATAATAATTTTAGAAGGTGGGAGGCTGATAAGCTGGCTCGGTGGTAAAGGCGATTGCTGCTAAGCCAAAAAACCCCGAGTTCGATGCCCAAGAAAACACAGGCTGGAAAGAAAAAGAAAGAAAAGAGGCTAGCACTGAAAGTTGACCTCTGACCTCCACATGTGAGCTGTCACAGATGACACCTTTGTCTAAAACCAAGGCTGGTGATGGCCTGGGGCCAGGACCCTGGAGGAACTGCAGTTTGGGGATCCTGAGATCTCAACTTTCCCCTTCCTTGAAGGGTGGTGGTTACCAGTCCCAAGGCTGCTGAGGGCTTCCTCTGTGACACTTGAGAGGGCTTCCTCTGTGACACTTGAGATATCCTGTATTCCTGCTGTGCAACATTGCTTGATTAACTTCCTGCTGACTTTATCCTGTTGTGGGACACTTTTCTGCTGACTATCCTGTTTCCCCCTGAAAACTGTCTAGAACATGGTATGCTTATCAAACTTGCTTAACATAAGACATGCCCCGGGCAAGGCCTCCTGACCCCATTTTCCCAACATCTTTTATTTCTGATTCACTGCTTCTTCCCGCAGGAACTGTCACTAAAGAATGACCTGCTGGTCTAGGTCTAGAATGACCCAGTCTAGATGACTTCCCCCAGAGGCATGCCCAGAAGCTAACCTAACCTGGATGACCCCTGACAGGTATGCCCAGGGGCTAACCTAATCTATATGATTCCCCCAGAGGCTAACATCACTTAGATGATTCTAGGTCCTGTCATGTCTGCAGTCAACATAAGTAACAAATGCATCTTCTCATTGTTGGACTTGTGAAAACCCTTTGATCATGCATCCAACTCCATGCCATGTTAGAAAACCCCATATATGGGGGCGGGAGAGAAATACACTCTATTCTGAGGAAAACCCCACCATTTTCGAGAATGCTCAGCCTTTCCCCACCTTAACTCATGAACAGTGTTTCTCTGCCTATCAAACAAGTTTTGGAAAACTCTCATGATGCGATTTAAGTGATAATTATTGTTGCTGCTGTTGTTGAAAGAGAACAGGCATGTGCCACAATGTATCTTTTGGGGTCTGCAGAGCGGGTTACATTGTATGTTGGGGTCTGGGAGATGACCTCAGATCATTAAGCTCTGAAAGTGATTACTTGTTGAGCTCTTTTGCTTGCCTGACCTTGAACTTCTGATACTGGGGGTTAAAGTAGCACTTCATGCATTCCAAATGTAATGATTAATCTCTGTTGTCAAGTTGGAGACTTGGCTCTGGGTAGGTTGGTGAGGGTATTCCTAGGGTTAACTAACTAGGAAAGCACGCTCCCATCGTGGATTTTATCTTCAGTAACAGGCTACATATAAGGATGCCTCGGGGTGGAAAGTTTTGCTTTTTGCCTAACTGCCTTCACTGCCTACAGATGAATGCATCTACTGTGCTGGTGCCATTGCCGCCACCATCTTCCAATGACGTCAGAACCTAGCTTCTTCAACCTTCCAAGATGAGCTAAGGATCTGTGGCTATCTAGAAATCCTCCAGGCCTGCAGTGACCTATCGTGAGTACTGAGGCATCCAACCTCAGACTGAGTGGCTACGGGGTTCTCAGCCCCTTGGGTGTAGAGACAGCCATTGATAGACCACATAACCAGACTCACATGAAACAACATAGTAAATCTTCCTCTAGGTCCACCACATCAACCCTGTTCTTTAAGAGAACCCTGACTAACAAACTAGGAGCTATCTCTCCAGCCCCTACTTTTTCCTAACCATTCCATCAAGACACAGACTTCCCCTGACTGGAGTCTTGCCTTTACAAAGAGCTCAGACAGGCTGCGTGCACTGTGCAGCTGCCTCTTTTCTGTAGCCCGAGACCAGCTGTTTCGTCTCCCAGCTTTCAGTCTCCTGGGCTCCTTGAACAGTGACTTCCTAAGTCAGAGAGCTTTAGGTCGGGTTTAAAATGCTTTCATCTGTAAAAACGCTTCTTTGCCTCCACGTTTTCTGAAGCTTTGACTAGGCAAACATTGTCTGCAAGAAACACCTCTGCTCCAATCCCTCCCGTGCCCCTCCTCTGTCTCTCTGACTGACACCTGGGTTCCTTCAAGGGAGAAGGGTTTTGTCTGGAAGACTATTTCTCCCTTTATCTCATTTTTCTATTAGGGCCTGGAGAGATGGCTCATTGGTTAGGAGCATTTGCAAGGGACCTGAGTAAGGTTCCCAGCACCCGTATTGGGCTGCTTATAACCACAGGCACTAGAGCATCCAATGCCCTCTTCTGATGCCTCTGAGGTCACCTACACTGGTTTGTATACACACACACACACACACACACACACACACACACACACACACACTAAACCTTTTAAATGTTTATTGATTTATTAATTGATTTACTTATTTATTGTGTGTGTGTGTGTGTGTGTGTGTGTGTGTGTGTGTGTGTGTTTATAACCACATGCACTAGGGCATCCAATGCCCTTTTCTGATGCCTCTGAGGTCACCTACACTGGTTTGTACACACACACACACACACACACACACACACGCACACACACACACAATAAACCTTTTAAATGTTTATTGATTTATTAATTGATTTACTTATTTATTGTGTGTGTGTGTGTGTGTGTGTGTGTGTGTGTGTGTGTGTGTGCTTATAACCACAGGCACTAGAGCATCCAATGCCCTTTTCTGATGCCTCTGAGGTCACCTACACTGGTTTGTACACACACACACACACACACACACACACACACACACTAAACCTTTTAAATGTTTATTGATTTATTAATTGATTTACTTTTTAGTGTGTGTGTGTGTGTGTGTGTGTGTGTGTGTGTGTGTGTGTTGCTGTGGCTGTACTACTGTGTACATGTAGATGTCCTGGAACCTTTGGGGGACCAGGCTGTTTCTTTCCACCGCATGGAAGCAGACACCTTTACCCACTGAGCGTCTCACCTCTTCCCTCAGCTCCAGAAGGTCTCTCCACAATCCTTGTTGAATGGCGTTTCCCTCCTATACTTCGTCCAACTTTATTGACTGCTTTGTTGGAGATCAGAGCTTCCCAGGTGTTCTTCTACAAGGTTAATAATTACGTTGCTAAGGCTTCTGTTTGCGATCAGGGAATGCTTCTAGCTTTGTCCCAGGGCTTCGTCCGGCTCCTTTATTTTCATATCCTGCTTTACTGCTTGAGAGCATTTTTCTCTTCCTGTTTCTTTTTTTGTTTTGTTTTGTTTTGTTTTGTTTGTTTGTTTGTTTTATCAGCAGTCAGTCTTTTGGGGGAGGGGTGCTTTCCTTTTTAAATCAATCACTCTTGAATACTGATCCCCCCCCCACTGCCCTTCAAATGTATCTATAGAGATCTGCTTACCACATTATAACTACTTTATTGAAATTATCTCTATTTCCTTATGGGTTGGCATTAAGTAAAACCCGGGAGGGTGTTATTTAGGAGTGAGCTCCTACACTGGCTCCAACAACCTAGGATAAAACAGTAAAATAGTCAGCTGAGGGAATGGCTCCCTCAGTTGAGTGCTTGTCATCGGAGTAAGTAAGAAGACCCCAGTTCAATTCCCAGAACCCAGGTGAACCCTGAGTGCCTCACTGAGGATCAGCCCCATCTTCATCCTGAGACAGACAGCAAAGTCTGGTCCTGCTCCAGAGGCAGATCTGGGAAGACGGGGGTCTCATGTGGTCGCCTCTGAAACGTCTACTATGCCAGACCAGGCAGGAGAAATTTGGGGAACATGAAAAGCCAGAAGTCGGGGTCTTTGAGAAGTGAAGCAAGAATTCTGGTGCAAATTTCTCTCTGCCCAGCCACAAAGCTGTAGTTTTCTAGTAACATCACCAGAAAACCCAATTACAGGGAAAGGGCATATACCAGGCCTACTGGCTTCTGATTTGCCTTCTAATATTATGAGTTTATTGAAGGCAATGCCAAGTCACATCATTTCTCTCTGGTAGTGGTGGGAGGAGTCTTTTGAAACCTTCTGAGATGTAACCTGAGAGTCACCAAACGTGAACACAGGGCTAAGACAGTTGCTTGCTCTGCCTTGGAGAAACCCATACCTATCTGCCCTGCACTGTGTCTTGCTTTTTTCTACTCCTCCTTGAAAAGAACACACACAACCCCCACTTGGGTGTGTCTCACTTTCTTTTAACCTTCATGCTCAAATCTGTATTAAAGTATCTTTGGTAAAATTCTGAGCTCTAGGCTTTCAACTGGCTAGTCCTGAAATTCTCTTTTGGTGCAAAAGCTACAATCACCAGATTGACTGGAGCTGAGGTCCCTAGAATTCTCAGAGAACACTTCAGGCTCATGGGGTGGCAATGCGGCCCTGTATTCCTACCCCCTCACAGCTGTCGAGGCCACGCTCAAGGTCACTTAGAAGAACTTCTATTTCAACACTCTTGTTTGAAAATGTCTCTGTGTAAAATGAGGATGGTTTCTATCTCAGCAAGCATCACAGGGTACGTTAATTGTGCTGGGATTTCAGACTCCCGTCTGCCTGAAATGTCTATCCATGTGCTTTAAAGTACCCTGAGTTATGACTTTCTTTTGTTTTATAAATATGAGAATTCCACTAATCAGTTTCCACACTAGAACATGCTACTCTGGATGATTTGAACCAATGTTTTTAGGCCAGGATCACTTACCTTTGGTTCAACAAAAAACTCTTATTCCCTTCTAGGGAAAAGTTCAGCTTTGAATGGATAGCTGTAAACAATTGGAAGATTTATTTTAAAATTTTCTCCCAAGGATAGGGCCCAAGAGAAGGGTAACTGACAAAAGGCGTGGTCCAGCGGGGGCTTTTAAACAGGGCTGTGACTCAAAAAAAACCAAACCCATTGAGGGCTATAATCAGACTGGGGCCCTGCTTGCCTCACCACACCTGAATGAAAGCCTGCTCCACAGCCGGATCCACATGCTTTATGGTATGTGTGGGATCCAGTGAAAAGACTGAGGTAGATGTTTCAGTTATTCTCTGTGAAAACCACAAGAGCCCATTGTTTTGGACTAAGCTCACAGTCTTAGCTCCATCAAAACAGGCTTACTGTGGTTTGACTGAGAAGGCCCACATAGGTTCATCTGTTTGAATATGTGGTCCTCTAGTTGATAGAACTGTTTGGGGAGGATTAGGAGGTGTGGCCTTGTAGAAAGAAGTGTGTCACCAGGGGTGGGCTTTGAAGTTTCTAAGGCCTCCCTCCATTCACAGCGCTCTAACTCCTGCTTGTGGCTGGAGATAGGTGTCTGTGTGTTCCCGGCTCCTGCTCCAGACCCTTGCTGTCTCTGCTCTGCCATCGTGGACTCTCTGAAACCATAAACCCCAAATAAACACTTTCTTTTATAAGTTGCTTCGAGCATGTTGTTTAATCACAGCAATAGAAAAGCAACCAGTACAGGCCTAGAAGTCAAAATGGAGTCTCTGTAACAAACTTCACTGAGGATGTTTATCTGTTTATTGGTCTTTCTAGAAGCCAGGGTGAAAGAGGTAACTAGAAGCCAGGGTAAGACAGAAAACCACAGAGTTCCCCAAACAGCCCATTTCTGTGCTAATGAGGTTTCCTCTGTTAAGTCTTTGTGTAGAAAACATTAACATAATTTAACTTGGCATTAGCCAGTCTTGTTTGTAAAGTATGGTGTGTGTGTGTGTGTGTGTGTGTGTGTGTGTGTGTGTGTGTGTGTGTGTACTTGTGAGTACAGATACTCGCAGAGGCCAGAAATGTGGAGAGGTTGGATCCCCAGGAGCTGAAGCTACAATTATAGAGAATTAAAGTCACCTGTTGTGTGTGCTGGGAACTAAACTTGGGTCCTCTGCAGGAGTAATCTGCATCCCACCACGGATCTGTCTCTCAAGCCTCAACTATTTTAAAGATTTATTTTTGAGTGTTTATGATTGTCTCATTGTTCTGTCTCTCTGCCCATGATTTATAATGAAAACAGATTTGAAATTACCTCTTAGGTCCTTTTGAAATAGGGGAATCATGAGGGTTCTTCTGTGTGACACAGACTTTATCATCTCAGAAAGCATAACTCAGGGGGCTAAGATGCTGGGTGAGTGGCCACCAAAACCACTCCAAGCTAGTGCTTTAAGCAGCCCACCACCCCCCAGATCACAAATGCTACCCACCCTGACAGACCTACCCTCGAGGTGAGGGACAGGTATCCAGGCTTCCTTAGAGACTTAGGAGAGTATGTCTCTGTGTCTTTTGTGACCCTCTAGCACAGTGGCTCTCACAATGTCTCCTCATCCTGTGGTAATCCCAGTCATAAAGTTATTTCTGTTGCTACTTTGTAACTGTAATTTTGCTACTGTTATGAATGTAAATATTTTTGGAGACAGAGGTTTGCTAGAGGGACCGAGACCCACAGGTTGAGAACCATTGCATTAAAACCCTATAGAGATTTTCCAGGCCCATGGGGCAACAGCTGTGCACCTCAGCCTCAGCAGCTAGGAAGGGCTCTCCGCACCAAGCTGCTCTTGGGGAGGCTCCATCATGGCATCATTAGCTCTGTCACCTGCCCAGACTGAGTTCCTTCTTCTGCACATACCTACTTTTGGTGCTCAAAGACTCACCCTTCACTGTGGGTCTTGCTGGAGTGCAGTCCTGGGCATGGCTCCCAGCACATCTGTATGACTAAAAGGTCTCGGGTATGGGCTTCCAGGGAGACACTGGGGTGGGCTGGTTTTTGGGGTAAGAAGTTGATTTTAAAAAGTATTAATGCGACCCGCGGATCCCGGCCCGCAGCAGCTCTCTGCTCCCAGACCCGGTGAGAGAGAGACCCAACCGCCTGGTCAGGTGGGCACTCCTGAGGCTGCCGAGCGGAAGAGACCACCAACTCTGCTCACCCCTGCCCACATCCCTGGCCCAAGAGGAAACTGTATAAGGCCTCTGGGCTCCCGTGGGGGAGGGCCCAGGAGCAGCAGGACCCCTGTGCCTGAGACACCACCGGAACCTGAAAGAAACAGACCGGATAAACAGTTCTCTGCACCCAAATCCCGTGGGAGGGAGAGCTAAACCTTCAGAGAGGCAGACAAGCCTGGGAAACCAGAAGAGACTGCTCCCTGCACACACATCTCGGACGCCAGAGGAAAAAGCCAAAGACCATCTGGAACCCTGGTGCACTGAAGCTCCCGGAAGGGGCGGCACAGGTCTTCCTGGTTGCTGCCTCTGCAGAGAGCCCCTGGGCAGCACCCCACGAGCGAACTTGAGCCTCAGGACCACAGGTAAGACCAACTTGTCTGCTGCAAGAAAGCTGCCTGGTGAACTCAAGACACAGGCCCACAGGAACAGCTGAAGACCTGTAGAGAGGAAAAACTACACGCCCGAAAGCAGAACACTCTGTCCCCATAACTGACTGAAAGAGAGGAAAACAGGTCTACAGCACTCCTGACACACAGGCTTATAGGACAGTCTAGCCACTGTCAGAAATAGCAGAACAAAGTAACACTAGAGATAATCTGATGGCGAGAGGCAAGCGCAGGAACCCAAGCAACAGAAACCAAGACTACATGGCACCATCGGAGCCCAATTCTCCCATCAAAACAAACATGGAATATCCAAACACACCAGAAAAGCAAGATCTATTTTCAAAATCATATTTGATCATGATGCTGGAGGACTTCAAGAAAGACATGAAGAACTCCCTTAGAGAACAAGTAGAAGCCTACAGAGAGGAATCGCAGAAATGCCTGAAAGAATCGCAAAAATCCCTGAAAGAATTCCAGGAAAACATAAATAAAAAAGTAGAAGCCCATAGAGAGGAGACACAAAAATCCCTGAAAGAATTCCAGGAAAACACAATCAAACAGTTGAAGGAATTAAAAATGGAAATAGAAGCAATCAAGAAAGAACACATGGAGACAACCCTGGATATAGAAAACCAAAGGAAGAGACAGGGAGCTGTAGATACAAGCTTCACCAACAGAATACAAGAGATGGAAGAGAGAATCTCAGGAGCAGAAGATTCCATAGAAATCATTGACTCAACTGTCAAAGATAATGTAAAGCGGAAAAAGCTACTGGTCCAAAACATACAGGAAATCCAGGACTCAATGAGAAGATCAAACCTAAGGATAATAGGTATAGAAGAGAGTGAAGACTCCCAGCTCAAAGGACCAGTAAATATCTTCAACAAAATCATAGAAGAAAACTTCCCTAACCTAAAAAAAGAGATACCCATAGACATACAAGAAGCCTACAGAACTCCAAATAGATTGGACCAGAAAAGAAACACCTCCCGTCACATAATTGTCAAAACACCAAACGCACAAAATAAAGAAAGAATATTAAAAGCAGTAAGGGAAAAAGGTCAAGTAACATATAAAGGGAGACCTATCAGAATCACACCAGACTTCTCGCCAGAAACTATGAAGGCCAGAAGATCCTGGACTGATGTCATACAGACCCTAAGAGAACACAAATGCCAGCCCAGGTTACTGTATCCAGCAAAACTCTCAATTAACATAGATGGAGAAACCAAGATATTCCATGACAAAACCAAATTTACACAATATCTTTCTACAAATCCAACACTACAAAGGATAATAAATGGTAAAGCCCAACATAAGGAGGCAAGCTATACCCTAGAAGAAGCAAGAAACTAATCGTCTTGGCAACAAAACAAAGAGAATGAAAGCACACAAACATAACCTCACATCCAAATATGAATATAAAGGGAAGCAATAATCACTATTCCTTAATATCTCTCAATATCAATGGCCTCAACTCCCCAATAAAAAGACATAGATTAACAAACTGGATACGCAACGAGGACCCTGCATTCTGCTGCCTACAGGAAACACACCTCAGAGACAAAGACAGACACTACCTCAGAGTGAAAGGCTGGAAAACAACTTTCCAAGCAAATGGTCAGAAGAAGCAAGCTGGAGTAGCCATTCTAATATCAAATAAAATCAATTTCCAACTAAAAGTCATCAAAAAAGATAAGGAAGGACACTTCATATTCATCAAAGGAAAAATCCACCAAGATGAACTCTCAATCCTAAATATCTATGCCCCAAATACAAGGGCACCTACATACGTAAAAGAAACCTTACTAAAGCTCAAAACACACATTGCACCTCACACAATAATAGTGGGAGATTTCAACACCCCACTCTCATCAATGGACAGATCATGGAAACAGAAATTAAACAGTGATGTCGACAGACTAAGAGAAGTCATGAGCCAAATGGACTTAACGGATATTTATAGAACATTCTATCCTAAAGCAAAAGGATATACCTTCTTCTCAGCTCCTCATGGTACTTTCTCCAAAATTGACCATATAATTGGTCAAAAAACGGGCCTCAACAGGTACAGAAAGATAGAAATAATCCCATGCGTGCTATCGGACCACCACGGCCTAAAACTGGTCTTCAATAACAATAAGGGAAGAATGCCCACATATACGTGGAAATTGAACAATGCTCTACTCAATGATAACCTGGTCAAGAAAGAAATAAAGAAAGAAATTAAAAACTTTTTAGAATTTAATGAAAATGAAGATACAACATACCCAAACTTATGGGACACAATGAAAGCTGTGCTAAGAGGAAAACTCATAGCGCTGAGTGCCTGCAGAAAGAAACAGGAAAGAGCATATGTCAGCAGCTTGACAGCACACCTAAAAGCTCTAGAACAAAAAGAAGCAAATACACCCAGGAGGAGTAGAAGGCAGGAAATAATCAAACTCAGAGCTGAAATCAACCAAGTAGAAACAAAAAGGACCATAGAAAGAATCAACAGAACCAAAAGTTGGTTCTTTGAGAAAATCAACAAGATAGATAAACCCTTAGCCAGACTAACGAGAGGACACAGAGAGTGCGTCCAAATTAACAAAATCAGAAATGAAAAGGGAGACATAACTACAGATTCAGAGGAAATTCAAAAAATCATCAGATCTTACTATAAAAACCTATATTCAACAAAATTTGAAAATCTTCAGGAAATGGACAATTTCCTAGACAGATACCAGGTATCGAAGTTAAATCAGGAACAGATAAACCAGTTAAACAACCCCATAACTCCTAAGGAAATAGAAGCAGTCATTAAAGGTCTCCCAACCAAAAAGAGCCCAGGTCCAGACGGGTTTAGTGCAGAATTCTATCAGACCTTCATAGAAGACCTCATACTAATATTATCCAAACTATTCCACAAAATTGAAACAGATGGAGCACTACCGAATTCCTTTTACGAAGCCACAATTACTCTTATACCTAAACCACACAAAGACACAACAAAGAAAGAGAACTTCAGACCAATTTCCCTTATGAATATCGACGCAAAAATACTCAATAAAATTCTGGCAAACCGAATTCAAGAGCACATCAAAACAATCATCCACCATGACCAAGTAGGCTTCATCCCAGGCATGCAGGGATGGTTTAATATACGGAAAACCATCAACGTGATCCATTATATAAACAAACTGAAAGAACAAAACCACATGATCATTTCATTAGATGCTGAGAAAGCATTTGACAAAATTCAACACCCCTTCATGATAAAAGTCCTGGAAAGAATAGGAATTCAAGGCCCATACCTAAACATAGTAAAAGCCATATACAGCAAACCAGTTGCTAACATTAAACTAAATGGAGAGAAACTTGAAGCAATCCCACTAAAATCAGGGACTAGACAAGGCTGCCCACTCTCTCCCTACTTATTCAATATAGTTCTTGAAGTTCTAGCCAGAGCAATCAGATAACAAAAGGAGGTCAAGGGGATACAGATCGGAAAAGAAGAGGTCAAAATATCACTATTTGCAGATGACATGATAGTATATTTAAGTGATCCCAAAAGTTCCACCAGAGAACTACTAAAGCTGATAAACAACTTCAGCAAAGTGGCTGGGTATAAAATTAACTCAAATAAATCAGTTGCCTTCCTCTATACAAAAGAGAAACAAGCCGAGAAAGAAATTAGGGAAACGACACCCTTCATAATAGACCCAAATAATATAAAGTACCTCGGTGTGACTTTAACCAAGCAAGTAAAAGATCTGTACAATAAGAACTTCAAGACACTGAGGAAAGAAATTGAAGAAGACCTCAGAAGATGGAAAGATCTCCCATGCTCATGGATTGGCAGGATTAATATAGTAAAAATGGCCATTTTACCAAAAGCAATCTACAGATTCAATGCAATCCCCATCAAAATACCAATCCAATTCTTCAAAGAGTTAGACAGAACAATTTGCAAATTCATCTGGAATAACAAAAAACCCAGGATAGCTAAAGCTATCCTCAACAATAAAAGGACTTCAGGGGGAATCACTATCCCTGAACTCAAGCAGTATTACAGAGCAATAGTGATAAAAACTGCATGGTATTGGTACAGAGACAGACAGATAGACCAATGGAACAGAACTGAAGACCCAGAAATGAACCCACACACATATGGGCACTTGATTTTTGACAAAGGAGCCAAAACCATCCAATGGAAAAAAGATAGCATTTTCAGCAAATGGTGCTGGTTCAACTGGAGGGCAACATGTAGAAGAATGCAGATCGATCCATGCTTATCACCCTGTACAAAGCTTAAGTCCAAGTGGATCAAGGACCTCCACATCAAACCAGACACACTCAAACTAATAGAAGAAAAACTAGGGAAGCATCTGGAACACATGGGCACTGGAAAAATTTTCCTGAACAAAACACCAATGGCTTATGCTCTAAGATCAAGAATCGACAAATGGGATCTCATAAAACTGCAAAGCTTCTGTAAGGCAAAGGACACTGTGGTTAGGACAAAACGGCAACCAACAGATTGGGAAAAGATCTTTACCAATCCTACAACAGATAGAGGCCTTATATCCAAAATATACAAAGAACTCAAGAAGTTAGACCGCAGGGAAACAAATAACCCTATTAAAAATGGGGTTCAGAGCTAAACAAAGAATTCACAGCTGAGGAATGCCGAATGGCTGAGAAACACCTAAAGAAATGTTCAACATCTTTAGTCATAAGGGAAATGCAAATCAAAACAACCCTGAGATTTCACCTCACACCAGTGCGATTGGCTAAGATCAAAAACTCAGGTGACAGCAGATGCTGGCGAGGATGTGGAGAAAGAGGAACACTCCTCCATTGTTGGTGGGATTGCAGACTGGTACAACCATTCTGGAAATCAGTCTGGAGGTTCCTCAGAAAATTGGACATTGAACTGCCTGAGGATCCAGCTATACCTCTCTTGGGCATATACCCAAAAGATGCCTCAACATATAAAAGAGACACGTGCTCCACTATGTTCATCGCAGCCTTATTTATAATAGCCAGAAAATGGAAAGAACCCAGATGCCCTTCAACAGAGGAATGGATACAGAAAATGTGGTACATCTACACAATGGAATATTACTCAGCTATCAAAAACAACGAGTTTATGAAATTCGTAGGCAAATGGTTGGAACTGGAAAATATCATCCTGAGTGAGCTAACCCAATCACAGAAAGACACACATGGTATGCACTCATTGATAAGTGGCTATTAGCCCAAATGCTTGAATTACCCTAGATCCCTAGAACAAACGAAACTCAAGACAGATGATCAAAATGTGAATGCTTCACTCCTTCTTTAAATGAGGAAAAAGAATACCCTTGGCAGGGAAGGGAGAGGCAAAGATTAAAACAGAGACTGAAGGAACACCCATTCAGAGCCTGCCCCACATGTGGCCCATACATATACAGCCACCCTATTAGACAAGATGAATGAAGCAAAGAAGTGCAGACCAACAGGAGCCGGATGTAGATCGCTCCTGAGAGACACAGCCAGAATACAGCAAATACAGAGGCGAATGCCAGCAGCAAACCACTGAACTGAGAATAGGTCCCCTGTTGAAGGAATCAGAGAAAGAACTGGAAGAGCTTGAAGGGGCTCGAGACCCCAAAAGTACAACAATGTCAAGCAACCAGAGCTTCCAGGGACTAAGCCACTACCTAAAGACTATACATGGACTGACCCTGGACTCTGACCTCATAGGTAGCAATGAATGTCCTAGTAAGAGCACCAGTGGAAGGGGAAGCCCTGAGTCCTGCTAAGACTGAACTCCCAGTGAACTAGTCTATGGGGGTAGGGCGGCAATGGGGGGAGGGTTGGGAGGGGAACACCCATAAGGAAGGGGAGGGAGGAGGGGGATGTTTGCCCGGAAACCGGGAAAGGGAATAACACTCGAAATGTATATAAGAAATACTCAAGTTAATAAAAAAAAAAAAAGGAAAAAAAAAAAGAAAAAAAAAAAGTATTAATGCCATGGCAGACAGACAGACAACATGGTGGATGCTCTGAGTTCAGGCCCCAGCACCATAGACAGCAGACAGTATGCCAGAGCCAGTGAGGAGAGCCCAGGACCGTGAGGCAGAATAAGGTTGTTTTTTATAGAATCAAAGGAAGGGAATGGGTTCACAACATAAGCCTTCAGTCATGCTCTCTCTGGTTCCCAGCAAGCACCAGGAGAGGGATAGAAAATAATTTCAGAGTAGAAATGTTAGGAGAAGCTCTTCCAGTTGAGCTGTACTCATCAACACTGTGTTTGTCACCACTGGTGGTCCTTTGAGGCCCCTTAGTCTTCTTGGGAAGTAAGGAAGCGCAGGCACCTGGTGAGTCTGTCAGCGAGCTACAGATCAACCCCTTTCACCAGGGGCTTTGTAGTGGCTAAGGCCAAGGGGAGAGGGAAAAGCTGCTGTACCTGGGCCCCAATCTTTCCCTGTGTCCTTGACTCTGGAGTCACATGTCCTTGTATGTCAGCAGAGGAGGTGAGTCAGGGCAGACATTATAGATGAGGCAAATAGACACAGAACACACACACACACACACACCACATTCCCACCCCATATACACACACACACACCACATTCCCACCCCATACACACACACACACACACACACACACACATACACACACACACACACACACACACACACAGAGGCATAGACACAGAGACACATACACACAGAGGCACACACATACAGAAGCACACAGACACACACACACACAGATACACAGAGGCACACACACTGAGACACACATAGTGCGCGCACGCGCACACACACACACACACACATACACGCACACACACAACCACACACACATACACACGGAGGCAAGTGGGCATCTTTTCCTTCCAACACATGTCTTTCTCTTACTGAAAAAGGGGGAGAGTCTTACTGAAGTTGGTATGTTACTAGGGAAATCAGGGTCTCCTCTTAGGAAAACTACCTCAGAGTAAGCAAATTATAAATCTCAACGGCTGCCTGGAGGAGGAAAATGGAAAAGAAAAAAGTCATGTTGGGGTTAAGCAGGCATGGTGGTCAGCCCCCTGTGGATGTACACCCACTAGCAAGGAGCCTTAGAGTGAAGAGAAGAAATAGACTTATCTCTGACCAGCATCTGAACGAAAGAGGGAAGAAACAAAAAAGGACAACCTAGGACTCAGGTGAGCAGAGCCAACATGGCGGATCTGGAGTGACAGCCCTAGGGCTGGGAATTCTGGGAAGGAAAAGGACATTACCTCATCAAAGGGTTCACTCTCCCTTCTATCTCCCCAGCAGGACTTAAGGTGAGCGAGCCTGCCTTCCAGGGGGTGGCCCCACCTTCCTGAAGGGTGGTCCCTCAGCAAGGCTACTGACCCTGACTGACTGGAATGCTAGGTCTCTATCCAGGCCAGAGGCTCCATTCTCCTGAGCCTTGGGGCTGCTGTAACCATTCAGTCTGTACTTCAACTCCTCCAATGAGACAGAATTCCACCCTTGCTCCCTGCACTTCCTGTGGATGCGCCCCAGCCTATAGGGTCGGAGTGAACTCAGGCCTGAGCTGCACCCACGTGGGCAGTCTGCGATCAAGCGCCTTTCTCACTCACTCAGAAACAATATCTGTGAGCTGGATCATGAGGGCAGCAGGAATCGGGTGGGGATGTGGGGGTGGGAGGGGACAAGTCCCCAGACAGGAGGGGCTGGACATGAAGAGGGTATATGCTTCTGCCTGCCCACGCAATGTTGTCCTTGGAGGAGAAGGGGTGACCTCCGGCTCAGGAAACACCCTCTCAATGGGTGGCCTGACCCCAAAGAAAGGAGGCTGACCAGAGGTTTCCAATTCCTCACTCCCAGGCAGATGCTCTCCATCCTCCCCCTTGTCGCAGGAAGGGAAGGGAGCTTGTGTGCTTACAGAGGCAGGCCAGGCCTATGACTGCATAGTGGCTTCTCTCTGTGTCCTGGTCTCTCTGTCTCTCTGCCTCTGCCTCTGTGTCTCTGTGTCTCTGTCTCTCTGTCTCTGTTTTCTCTCTCTATGTCTCTCTGTCTCCCTCTCTATGTCTCTGTCTCTGTGTCTCTGTTTCTTTTTCTCTGTCTCTGTCTCCCTCTATGTCTCTGTCTCTGTGTCTCTGTTTCTCTTTCTCTGTCTCCCTCTATATCTGTCTCTGTTTCTCTTTCTCTGTCTCTGTCTCCCTCTATATCTGTCTCTGTTTCTCTTTCTCTGTCTCTGTCTCCCTCTCTATGTCTCTGTCTCTGACTCTGTTTCTCTTTCTCTGTCTCTGTCACCCTCTCTCTATCGCTGTCTCTATGTCTCTCTGTCTCTGTCTCTCTCTGTCTCTATTATTTCTGTGTGTATTGTGTGTGTATGTGCATATGCACCTGTGCTGGTTAGAGGTTTGACACTGGGTGTCTTCAATTGCTTCCCACCCTGTTTTTACCTTTTTAAAGAGTTATACCTATTTCTTTGTTTTCAGTTGGGTAGGGTGAAGTCTGTGGAAGAGGACACCTCGAAAGAGTCAGCTCCCTCCCACCTTCCACCCCACACACACAGTCCCAGAGCACAGAACTCAGGCTTGGTTACAGGAATCCACTTCTTCCTCATCTTGCCTGTTCCCTTCCCCTCCCTCTGAAAGGCTGGGGTCCTTCTGTGGAGAGACCATGGGTATTGTCCATAGGGAGCTTTGAGCTAGAGGGAACCCGACAGTCTGAAATCCAGAATGTTCTCTTCCAGCTTGATCTCCCTGCCAGTTTCTCTTGTTAACCATTCAGACATCCACCTGCTATTTTCCTGGCCCGGAGCCATTTCAGGTTCTGGGCACTCGGCACCACCGCCATCCTCAGGGGTGTGTACTGTCAATGGCAGAAGCAAACAGAACAAGCATTTGTGTCAGGTGCATTTGAGCTACGAAGACCTAAGGGGAAACGTTGCAGAACTGAGACCCGATTGAAGGGTGTGTACAGGCCTGAGAGCCAAGCCATCTTGAGCAACCCTACAGAGCTGTTTAAGGCTTCTGGGAAAGGTCACAGGGTGAAGGTCACAGGGCAGGAGTGATGCTCAGTTGTTCTAGAAAGGACAAGCCATATTCGGTGTACACTCAAACAAGGGGGTGCAAGACACACGGCATAAATAGAAACCCAAGTGCTCCACCCTGCCGGTGGGGAGCACCATGCCATGAGCACCTCCGAGTGCATAAAAATGAGAAAGGAAGTTGACCTCCAGCATTCTTCCCTCCCTGCTTCCGGGCTGTGGAGACGATGTGACTAGCTGCCTTCTGTTTTTCGAATGGCCAGTGCTTCTTCCCCATGATGGCTGTCCCTCAAGTAGTGAGTCAAACGCCCATTGTGAGTGCATCCTCGTAGGTGTATATGAATCGTGTGGATCCTCACACGTGGGCGTAAGCACGTCTGTGTGCATTTGGACAGGTGTGTGAGTGTGCATCCTCACAGGCCTACGGTGTGTTTGCACAGGCTCAGCTGATCCAGACACACGGTGGAACATAGCTTCCCCCGTATGCTGAGAGCTCTGAGGTTTCTCACAGCCCTGCAGCTGCCTGCACTGTCTGCCGCACGTAAGATCTCAAAATGTCTTAGGGGTGCTGGGAATGTCGCTCAGCTGTTAGGGTGCTGAATTAGCGATCAGAAAGCCGAGTTTGATCACCAACAGATGGTTTATGATGACAAAATGGCACAGTCCTTCACCCACCCACCCCAAGTGCTGGGAATTTACAGCTAACCTGTTTACTCCAACTCTCTCGGCTTTAATTTCTATTTTTATTTATTATGTGTGTGACAGAGTTTTTATGTGTTGTATGTCTATGTGTGGGGAGTGCAAGTGTTTCACAGTATACGTGGGGAGGACAGGGTACAATGTTCCTTGTCAAGGCAGGGTGTCTCATTTCTACTGCTTGTGTTCTCCAGAAGAGCCGGCCCATGGGTTTCTGGGTGGCTCGCCTGTCTCAACCTGCTATATCAAGTTGATGTATTGGGCTTCCAGTTGCTTACCTGGCTTCTTCTCTATGAGAATTCAGGAGATTGAAGACAGGACATCAGGCTTGAATGGTAAATGCTTTTTTCTTTGTATTTTTTGGGGGGAGGATTATAGGTTTGTTTTGTTTTTGTTGATGTTTTGTTTTGGACATGGTCTCATTGTGTAGCCCTGGCCAGTGGCCTGGAACTTGTTGTATAGACCAGGCTGAACTCAGAGAGACCTGCCTGTCTCTGCCTCCCAAGTGCTTTTATTTGCTGGATGATCTCACTGGCCTCATAGGTGTGTGTGTGTGTGTGTGTGTGTGTGTGTGTGTGTGTGTGTGTGTGTTTGTGTGTGTGTGTGAGTGTGAATGCATGTGAGCGTGTATGAGTGTATGTATGTGAATGTGTGAGTGTGTGCATGTGTGTGATGGTATGATGGTGGTAGTGTGCATGTGCGTATGTGTGTAATCCCAACGGTCAGCCTTGCTGTCATTTCTCAGTCACCATCTACCTTGTATTTTGTTTCATTTGCTTTTTTTTTTCTCTTTTTTCTTTTTTTCGGAGCTGGGGACAGAATCCAGGGCCTTGCGCTCGCTAGGCAAGCGCTCTTCCGCTGAGCTAAATCCCCAACCCCTTCATTTGCTTTTGAAACAGTGTCTCCCTGGCCTTGAGACTGAAAATTCAGTGATGCTGCCTGAGATTAAGTATATTTAAGTATATTTAACCTGCTTTGTTTTTTAATGTGGGATCTTGAGATTGAACTCTGACCTTCATGCTTGTGTGGAAAAAGCTCTTTACAGATTAAGCTATCTCCCCAGCCCCTTAGACGTTATTTTCATAATAAAAGCATCAGAAAGAAAAGCTTTGAGACGGAGATAAGGCTAATTAATCTGGTAAAAATATAAGTATTTCATTTTCTCCCTGTTTTCCCCTTTGCTAAAATCACAATAGGCAGTTTCTAAATATCAGAGGTAACTCAACGGTTTGTGAAATAAATTATGCAGTGGTTGGAGTAATCATAAGGCTGGCCGGTCATTCCTTTCTTCATACCTTAGATGCATTCTGCCAGAGATGTTTCATTAAAGTGATAATAATGGACTTGAATCCAGCATCTCAACCTACAGACAACTACTGCACAAACATCATGACCAAGAAGCAAGTTGGGGAGGAAAGGGTTTATTCAGCTTACACTTCCACATTGCTGTTCATCACCTAAGGAAGTCAGGACTGGAACTCAAGCAGGTCAGGAAGCAGGAGCTGATGCAGAGGCCATGTTACTTACTGGCTTGCTTCTCCTGCCTTGCTCAGCTTGCTTTCTTATAGAACCCAGGACCACCAGCCCAGGGATGGCACAACCCACAATGGGGGCTCTCCAACCCTTGATCACTAATTGAGAAAATGCCTTATAGAGGCATTTCCTCAAGGGAGGCTCCTTTCTCTGTGATAACTCCAGCTTGTGTCAAGTTGACACCCAAAACCAGCCAGTACAGAGCCAATTCTGCTAATCAGTACAGGTCTGAGACTCTCACAAAGACAGAAGGTGCAGGCCTTGGGCAGCCTTTGCTATACTGCTACTAAGCGCCTGTCTCTGAAACTTTGTCTGTGGGAAATGATGCATCAAGTTTGGTCCTAGCTCAGCAGACAGCAATGACAGCTATGCATCTTCTGGGCAGACCACAGAGTGGGACAACTTCTTAGTGGCTATCTCAAGGTACTCCAAGCCAGTGCTTGCCTGGACAGTATGTAGTGTAGAAGGAGACCTAAAGATGTTCTTGGGGTAATGGGATGTAGCTCAGTTGGTAGAATGCTTGCCCAAGATTCAGAAAGCCCCGTGTTTGATCCCCAACAGAAGGTACATGCCCATCATACCCGTCTAGCTCTCGAGAGCTAGAAACATGAGGAACAGAAGTTCATGGTCACCTCAGCCATGTAGCAAATTCAACATCAATCTGGACTCTGCCTCAAAATCCAATTAATTAATCAAATAATTCTTTGAGTATGCCAAGTTCTAGAGCTGCTGCCAGCCAGTGACTGACAGGTTTCACTACAGTGAGCCTCTGTTAGAAGACACCCGTTGTGTCCAGCAGACCAGCGCTGCCTCCTCATAGCTCTTGGCTCTCTTGGACCCAATTTATTATCCCTCACTTAACTCAACTGTAAAATGGCCAGAGTTTATATTGACATGGTTCTGAGTCAAGGACAGAGTAAGGTAATGATAAAGACAGTAATGTGATTGATAATGATGTCGATGGTGATGATGCTGATGGTGATGGCAGCAGCGGTGGTGGTGGTGGTTTTTACTTCACCAAGTCTGAGATGCTGAGTCCTGCAGGGCTCTAGAAATTGACCTAAACAAGGGATTGAAGAAATGCCACACGCACAGGCACACGGACAGAAAAGCTGGGCCCAGGTGTCTTCTGATGGAGAATCCAAGACACCATGGAAGCTCAGTGTTCTTATTACCCACAGTCGAACAGGCAGCCAAGATGCTTGCCTACAGGCAAACAAGAATTGGTCTCATTATATCCCTCTGAACAAGGGGGCAGCTTTGCTCTCTGCAGGGGAGCAGTTTTCAGGCCACGAATACCTGGAGAGATAAAGCCAGCAGCGGTCACTTTCTTCACATACTGTCAACACTTGAACTCAGCTCCCGAAGGTTCTTTTTGCCACTTGCAGGCGGCATAGGGCTCCTTGACATGGCAGTGTCCGTGTCAAACAGTACACACTCACTTGGGACTTACCCCTCCCCTACACACAAATATAAAGAAGAGCAGGATAAAAAGTCAGAGTCATTCGAGGCAGCCCCTTTGCTCATACCCCATCTCCTTTTCCTGGTTGTCACTTCAGTGTTCAACACATTTCTCCTACCTTATAATTCCCCCGGCAGCTTGATGCAAGTCCTCCTCCCCGCCTCCACCGCACTCTGAGTCACTTCTTCTTTCCCTAAGGCAACTTTGTATCTGACCTCCGTGCCGCCCCAGAAAGATGAGCTGCACGCTGCTGGGGAGTCGCGCTGGTGTGTGAATAACCAGAACTGCTCACATCCGCAACATCTGGCCCCTCAGCACTCGGACGAGCTAATGAAATATTCAGAGGCTGGCCTCTACAAATTGGGATGCAGAGGTCCCACCCTCCCTTGGCTTTCAATTTCCTTTCTTCGGAGTTTAGTTCTCCAATATCAATTTCTGTTTGTGATAAATATTTAAGCACTCCACCTGCCAGGCTTGCAACACAGGGGCGCTCCAAGCCGCAAAGCCCCAGAGCCTCTGGCCACTTGGCCAGCCGACCTGGACCACACGCAGGGAAGATTGCCAGGAGAGCTCTACCCTGTATCCCCACAGTGACTGGAAAAGATCTCTACCTCAGGCTTGTCCTCTGTGTCCAATCAAAGGCTGGATCACACCCTCTTCTATCCCTCCACCCCGTCCCCCTGCCCAGCCAAAGACTGATCTAGGGCCCAGCAGGACATCAATATGTGGTTATCAAAGCAGCTAGACCAAGACCAACAGAGAAGCCTGTTGCAAAACTGGAGGTAACCTGGGAGCTGAGCCCACTCTGTTCATTCTCCCACGGATGCTCAGGGTTCCCTGGCTTTACCCAACCAACCCTTCTTCCTCTCACTTTTTCACCTTCCCTCCTCCTCCTCCTTCCTCTTCCTCCCCCTCCCTCTCCTCTTCCTCCTCCCCTTCCCCCTCCTCCTCCTCCTCCTCCACCTCCTCCTCTTCCTCTGTGTGAGACAAGGTCTCATGTTTCCCACTAAAGCCTCAAACTCACTATGTAGTCAAGGATGACCTTGAATCTCTGATCCTCTTGTCTCTAGTGGGAGAAGGGAGCCTGCTTCTAATGTACTTGTTGATGTGAGCATCAAGGACTGACTGCCCCAGGTTTCTGAAAAAAAGGCTATGGTCTTCATTGAGAGGAGTTTCCCACAATCCACTGCTAAAATCGAAGAGAACCTACTATCTTCTCTCTGGGACTTTGCGCATGCTAGGCAAACACTCTACCAACTGAGAGCTACACCCTCAGCTTCCCTCCATTCTTCACGACCCATGTCTGGGATGCTTTGATTTCAGAACATCGCTTCTAGGCTTTAAGAGGCTCTAGGAGCTGAGTTTGTGATGTGGGGATGAGGGGGTAACAACCGTAGAACATTTTCTATGTGATACAGCGTTTATCAATATCCCTGTATCTTCCAGGTGCTGGCCAATCTTAAGGCCAACCAGCGGTTGTGTTTGACATGTAGACAGCCCTTCAAGGAGTAGAGCCCAGAGCCTGCTTGCCAGTCTGCTGTGCTCACATTCTCCCAGAAGAATCTGACTCACCAGCTGTTTCCCTTGCCTCTCCTTGACCTAAAAATCAATGACACCAGAATTGTATTGATTAGGGCACTTTGGGGCTCTGTTTCTCCTCTCAGCCTTCCAAAACAGGAAGCAATCAGCCAGATGAGTTCCAGAGGACCTCATGGGTTGGCTCTTTCAGGGTTAGCTGTTCTTACCTCTGCCAGTCCCACAGCACCCATCTTAAATGAGATGATGCCTGGGGATCACAGATATCAGCAACGGCTGCCGGCATGGGTCAGGGGGCATTCCAGTGCATGCAAACCAACGTCCCGTAGGACAGAAACTGGAGAGAGACCTCTCCAGGCCAATCCCTGCAGTAAGTCTAAAAGAAAACCCTGCACGCAGACAGCACTGACCCTCAGAGAATGCTTACTTCTCCTGCAAGAGCGTGCATATTCCACACTGCCTAGTGCTCTGCAGCCACTGCTGAGGAGGCTGACACCTCCCCCCACCCGACCCCTGGCAATTCCGTGTAGTCCGCAGGTCTTGATAAAGCCACCTGCCGTCAAAGGAAAGTTTACTCAGGTGTCAGAGCTGTTTATGGAGAAAGTCTACAGAGGTGTATGGAGCTGCACAGACACCTGCAGACGCCTGAAGGGCAAGTAGAATCATCCATCACAGGGTTGCCCTGTGGATATCCTGGGGGCCCCCCACAGCCAGATGGTGTGGTCCCCAAGCCATTCGCTGCCTAGATGAACAGGGCAGAGCAGACAAAAAGCCAGGACTCTAGCTGCTATCAGTTGGCTTCAACTGGATTGTAACCACCTCCCCTCACCTCACCCCCCTCCAAGATCGGCTACTCTGTCTGAGTCTTCAGAGAGCCCCAAAGTTTTCCGCGCCCCTTTTCAGAGGGAACAAAGCCAGTGAACGCAAGCCCTGGGGCCCAGCCATTTCGTGGCCATTTGGAGCTTCGCACTCTTGGAAGAGGATGGCTGTACAGGGTATCTGCCCACTTTCAGGTTCCAGGGCTCTCTGGGATTATCCTGTCTAATGCCCTGTCTTCCTTGGTCTGCGCTGTCCCTAGAAGTTTAGACCTTTCTAACTCCTCCCCCTGCCCTTTGTTAATGAAGTCATTGGCAGTGCTCACTTCTTTATTTTCACTCATGGCCCGAGGAGGAGTTGCCTTGCGGGGTTCCCATAATCTTTTAGGGAACTTGACTCACAAAAAAGAACATATCCTTGGCCACGACAGAGAACAATTTCAGAGTGAGCAAGCAGGAAAGAGAACCGGGGGTTATTAAAAGACATCTTAACATGTATTTTAAGCATGGTGGTTAATAGAAAAATGAAAGTCTTTCAGGAAGAAATCGTGGTGTGCTCGAGTATGGAAAGAGCCCCATTACTAGCCGTCACCTATACCCTCTTGGTGACGCTCAAGTTCCTCCTCCAAAAGCCACTGAGAAGCTTTCTTTTGTTCACCACCTCTCTTTCCTATATGGGATTGTAGGGTGGCTCTGGGGGTGCCCGGGATGGAATTACAATTGTTAACACAAAACCAGGAGAGCAGAGTTGCCCCCCGGGAGTTAAGACACAGCCTTTCCTTGAAGATTTTTGACAAGCATCCTAGAAGACCACAGTTTCCAGCTGGAGAGGAAGACGGACCTTAAAAACTAATCATGATAGAATTCCTGAGTCTCCCCCGGTGAGACGACTCCACCAGATGCCAGGGAGAGGGAGCAGTTCTTCTCTCATGGCTCCCGCCATGCCCCTTGTTTTCTTTCGTGGCCTACTTCAAACAAAAAATTAATAAAAGATACAGTCCTGGCTGAGTTCAGTTTCCTGAACTTCCATCCATCTCCTTCCTGCCTCTTGTAGCATCTCTGGAGAGCGTTGGTTGTTGGGCTGATCCAGCCAGCCTCACGCATGCACACAGGCGAGCACTCCATGTCAGGTACACAGTGTAAAACAAGTCCTCAGACCAGATTACCAAGGGACTCAAGGAGAGATCGGAGGTCGGATGACTCATCTGGGGACAGCAGATGGGGACATGCAGCTTAATGCGGCAGCTGTGAAGGACATCACCTAACACACATCCTTCCCCAGGCTCCCTTCTGCCAAACTAGGGCAGTGAGGGCACATCCAACCTGCACACCACATGCAGCCAGCCAAAGCTATGAATGCCACCTAACACAAAACCACAAATCCAGAGCATTCTGGAATTAGTTCTTGTGGTCATTTTTAGTTCGTTTTTATTTGTTTGTAGCTCAATTAAATGGATCTCTGGGGTCAAATTGTAGACAACAATGCGATGTCAAAACATCAAAAGGTGGGCACTCCAGGGACTCACTCCTCCAGATAAGGAAACTGAGGCCACGGTGGCTGGCCAGGCTTGTGACTTTCTCTCGGGCCTGTTGACTTATTATTATCTCTCGTTACTCTGAGAATCCTGTCTTCCTATGTCTCTGGCCCCCGCATCTCCTACCCACTGCCCTTCAGCCGCAGCGGGTGTCTGTTCCTGCTAAGTCAGATCTGGGACACACTATCTGGTCAGCTAGAGGCCTGTTCTGGGGGCCTGTAACTCAGACACCCCCTCCATTCCGTCCTGCCTCCATGTCTGACCCCGGGGACCCACATGGTGGTCCATACTGTGGACGGGAGCCTTTTGCCAGCCAGCCAGCCTCATGAAAGCTGCTTTCTGCCCCAGCACCCTGACATCAGGTGGCTGTTAGTTCTGATTCCTCTGCCCACCTCCCTCACCTCACCTTTCTGAACTCCTCCACCTGAGCTTCTGCCTCCGCCTCTCACTTTCTCTTATGCTTTCAGACACCGATGCCTCCCTCTACCTTTGGAAGGAGGGAAAAAAAAGTATCCGTAGGCGTGGAAGCCAGTTTCTGTGACGGCCTAGGCAAAATGCCTGGGCCGCCTGTCACGTTTGATTTCAAAAGATAATTCTATTTTGAGCCAAAGAATAATGGAAAGACTTCCTCGGCTGTCCTGGAAAGAACTCTCTTCCTTCTCCTCAGAAGCCTGCATTCCCCCAGGCAGCCTAGGCATCCCTGTTGCCACAGTGTCCATGCCTTCCCAGGTATTACCCTCACTTTGCTCTGGGCTCACACCGGAGCCTCTGCCAGCATGGACTGGCTTTAGTGAGGCCTTGGGTCCTTTCCTCCTTAGGCAGGTCCTTGTGACTCCTCCCCTCAGGAAAGCCAAGGTCCTTTTCTCCTTAGCACCCACACAGAGTCTTTCCCTTGAGTCCCATCCTGCTGGCTGCCCCTGGCACTGGTCTGAAGGCCCCTCTGGACTAGCACATTCAGGGAAGGTACACAAGCAGCACTTACCAAACCAACGAGCCTCATGAATGGACTGACTCTTACCAGCCCTGAAACAGGCTGGATGGTGAGGCTTCCATTTGGTGGTTAATTAAGAACAGAAGTTACACGTGGATGGTGGATGCCATGCTGGGAGCTTTCCCTACAAACCTGAAACACATGAAGAACTCAATGTATTGTACCATACTGTAAGGATTTGGGACCATGGGCCAGCTGCTGACCACGCCCATCTCTGGTCCCAAGCCCCAGCTCAGACTGCTGCGGATTCTTTCTCCAGAGGAAGTAACGTCTCTTTCATCCAATGTGGATGGCAGGAGCTGGAAAGGTCTAAGCCATAACTTTTCCCCCAGAGCAACTGTCTTGGCTAATTTTAGGTTAATCTGACACCGGCTAGAGTCATTTGGGAAACAAGAACATCAACTGAGAAAATGTCCCCACCAGATTGACCTGTAGGGCATTTTCTTGATAAAGGATTGATGTGGGTGGCGCTGCTTCTGGGCCTGTGGTCCTGAAAAGGAGACTGGGCAAGTCCTGCTGAACGAGCCGCTAGGCAGAGTTTTTCCATGGTCTCTGCTTCACTTCCGGCCCTGGCTTCCCTCAGTGATGGAGTGTTATGTTGAAGTAAACCCTTTCCCTCACTCCCCAAGTTGTTTTCGCCGTGGTGTTTTGTCAGAGCAATAGAAACCCTAACAAAGATGTCCCCCCAGCAACCCAAGGGGAAAAGCCTGCTGTAGCTGGCTTGGATCTTGAAAGCAGCATCAGGGGAGCATACTCCTACCATTTCCTAGCAGTCGTCAGTCAAGAAACTTACCCATTGCCCTGACAGAAAAGAGCAGATGATTTTCAGTTGTCACCTGTTTGGCAGAAAGAGGGAAGGTTGGGCCCTTGTGTGTGTCTTCCTTCTTCTCCAATCCTCCAAGGACAGCCTGAGGTGTTCAAACACAGCCTGCACAAAACCAATTGTCCTCATGACTTGATTGTATTGGGACACGGGTTGGACTCGATGGATCCTCTCCAGGGAAAGCATGGTGGAATCCTGCCTCTTTTTTTTGAAGCATCACACCAGGCTGGTCCTCATGGCCACTGACACTTTCAAAGCAACATCAGGCCTGTGCAACCCTCAGTTAAAACAGAGTGGAATATACACGATGCGAAACCTTGGCGGTGTGGGAAAATGTTACGTTACAAAAAAATTGAGAGCAATCAAGGAGGGGGAGGGTGGACACAATTTGTTCTCACACTGGGATGGAGGGCAGTTTTGAAGCAGGTGGTCCACGAGAAGGACGGAAGGGCACGGTCAGAGGTAAAATACATCGCCCAAGAAGATGTGAAGTGACAATAGGAAACTGAGGGGGAGGGGAGCTGAAGAGGTTGCTTAGTCAGTAAAACACTCGTTATATAAACATGGGGACCTGAGCTTCATCCCTGGGACCCCCCAAAAAAATCTCAGCCCTTGATTGTGGTCCCTGAGCTGAGGATATGAAGACAGGCAGACCCTGGACCCACATTCACAGTGACATACCTACTCCAACAGGGCCACGCCCACTCCAACAGGGCCACGCCCACTCCAACAAGGCCACACCTTCTAATAGTGCCACTCCCCGGGCCGAGCATATACAAACCAGTAGAGAAGCCTAGTCTCTAAAGACAGGTGGTTAGCCCCTGAGGAATGACACCTAGATTGACACCTGCCCCCCCACACGCATGCACACATGTGTATGTACACTCTTACAATGACACATGTGTACACAGATCACAGTTTAGAACATTTGAGGGGCTGGAGAGTTGACTCAGCAGACGAGAGCACTGGCTGCTATTCCTGAGGACCTGGGTTTGATACCAAAACCCCCATAGCAGCTCAAGGTCATCAGTAACCCTGGTTCCAAGAGATCCAGTGCCTTTTTCTGGCCCTCACAGATACCAGGCATGCACATGACTCACTGACATACATGGAGGCCAAAGCACTCATGCATGTTAGAGGCAAGGACGTGTTTTAGATACATCACACGAGCTACATTCCTTGGTTTAATATTGGGGACTGAATGCACAGTTTTCGGTAAATGGAAACTAGAGCGCATTTGATTCCTTGTTTGTCATAAATTATTTATTTAAAAAAATGAGCAGCTGCATAGCACCTGCTTGCCCGATTTATTTAAGATACGTTTTTAGCTAGATTTTGGCTGGTACTGAGTCAGAAAACTAGGATTATGTTCCAAGGGACTTAGAATTATTGACAGCTCTTCCTTAAAATAAGAGAGACGCTTGCCAGGAAAGCAAGTTATAAACAGTTAAAAATGAGCTTGACAGTGAGTTCTAAAAAGGAGCCAAGTTTACTTTATAATTTGTTAGGACTCTGTTATTACTATTATTATTATTATTATTATTATTATTATTATATTGTTGAATTCTGAGCTTATGTATTCACTTAAAGAATTATTTCTCTCTCTCTCTCTCTCTCTCTCTCTCTCTCTCTCTCTCTCTCTGTATGAATGTGTATGGCTGACATACCTACTCCAACAGGGCCACACCCACTACCACAAGGCCACATGTTGGAGTAGGTATGTGTGAGTTGTTGACGTGTCTGACATGTGAAGGTACAGGTGCAAAGTGTTCGACATCCAAGAGAACCTCCTCTATGGTGGTGCAAAATAAAGTACAGTCCCCAGAAAAGTTCCCGGTGATGACGTGTGTGGTGTGCAGTATCCAAGTGGACATCCGATGACAGCGTAGAGGGTATCTAAAACAAACCAAACCAATAAAAACCTACAAACACACCATCCCTCCGTGGGGAAAGCATGAAGATATTTTTCCAAAGATCGAGAAGAAGACATGTTGATTTAGCACTTCTGTTTCGCATTGCACCGGAGGAGGCGGCTGATGCAGTCAGTCACATGCAGTAAGTCAAGAAAACAAAACAGACACGCAGACTGGAAAGAAGGAAACAAATCAGTTCTATTTGCAGATACCACCACAAGTGTCTGTGTAGAAAAACCCAGGGGAAAGGGAGTCTAAAAACCAATATGACAAGTGCGTGTAGTGAGCTCTCAGGTCACAAACCAAAGCCAAGGTATCCTAATAAACTATCAACTGGTGGCACACATTGCGAATGCAAGATAGCAGCATATGCTTGGGAATAAGTCTTAGTAAAGAACTGGAAGCTGCACACGGTGCTGAAAACACTGAAGAGACGTCTCACTTTTACTGGCCGGAAAATGCAGCATCAAGCTATCTGTTCTCTTAATCCGCAGACCCCTAACTATTGCAGGCAAGCCGACTCATTTGCATATGTTGACAAAAATGGTTCTAATGTGTATGTGTAAGTGCTCAGGCTCTAGAAAACCTAAGGCAGCTTTGCAAAGAAAGACCAACACTCCCTTATATGAAAACGTACTATTGTATTATAGTATCATAGTATTATAGTCTTAACCTAACTTGTGCCAGCCCTCCCCTGTATATAGACATCAACCTACATGGCCACCCATCCCCAGCAAGCCAATTAAAAAGGTGAGTGACTGCGAAAGGCAGTGGAAGGGGATGTGTTTGGTGTGGTACTATGGGAGAGAGAAACTGTTGCCCTCAAGTCTGCCTTTGGACTGTGAGGTTTAGGCTTGAAGGTCAGAGGTGGGCATGACTAAGCGGTTCTGCTGAAAGCAGGTTTCCCTCTGCCTCTGCCTCACTTGTCTTGAAAGACAGTCCAGTAAGCTATCAGAAGCCTGTGGAGCCTCTGCCTGGGGAACAAGTCCCTTCCCTGACTAGTAGTAGGATTTCAGCCTTCCCTTCCCCCAGCATTCCTGGGGAAACTTGAACTCTCAGTTTCCCTTGTCTCAAGAGTCTGATAGCTAAGTGCAGGAGTCACCTCTCACCTTCCAGTCAGTGCCTCACCTCCTGCTAGGATGGTGAGGAGATGGAAGTTCCACATCTATGTCTTTGTTTTCTCTTTGCTTCCTCCCCCACCCCTCATCAGAAAGTGACTTGAGGGATGCACCATGAACAGACAAGTTACAGTTTAAAGCCTTCCAGTTAATTATTTATTTATATATAGTGTGCGTGTGCAAACAGATATGTGTGCACGCATGAGTGTTGGAGGACAACCGGGGACAGTGGGTGCTCACCTTCCACAGTGTGGCTGGCCAGGGTCAAACTCACATCTTTGGGTTCATCGGGGATCACACTCAGCAACTATATCAACCCATACTGGCCCCAGGATATCAGGGTTTGTGTGTGTGTGTGTGTGTGTGTGTGTGTGTGTGTGTGTGTGTGTGGTGTGGTGAGTGGAGGAGAGGACCTGTCCTGCCCACCTGGCCCTGTTTCTTTCTCTGTCTCTTTGACCGGAACTCATGTAAGCCTTGAACTCTATGTACTAGAGGATAGCCTTGAACACATTTTCCTCCTGACCCTGCCTCTGAGTGCTTCCTTTTCCGTTGTTATTTGCTTGCCTCCAACATAAGCTTGTAAATCCTTTCAGACACATCGACCCGGCTTGCAGCACAGAAAAGGGCCATCGTCATGTACAAATCTAAGTGATATTTCTGACAGAATGAGGGTGATCGGGATCACCTGTCTACTCAATGCTTTTCGTAAGCTTCTAAATGGGAAGCTACAGCTTGAGTGTAGAGTGACCAAGGTCTCTTTTTTTTAGTCCCAAATTTTACAGTGAACTCTTCAGTCTCTACATTTTAACTAGGCCTACCTGACCAAGATAAAGACCTGGAATAACAGAATTTTCAAAAGATGTAGTGATGATGGGAGTCAGGGGAAGAGAACACAGGGGGGAAAAAAGCAATCAAACTTATGCATTCGTACAGTAACACTGTAATTTCAAGTTAAAAGGTCACCCTGGAAACAGATTCACACACACACACACACACACACACACACACACACACACGCACTAGCACATTTCTTGAATTAGGCATGCCAAGAATAGTAATTTTTACCATAGTAAATTGTTTTTACTGTAAAAAATAAAATAAAATAGCCAAGAGAACTCCTCCTTAGTTATTTTTAGGAATTCTGGAGGCATATTTAATTTTCTCTCTTGTTGTTTTAGAAGCAAAATTGCACAGAAAGACAATCTCACGGAACAAGCAATAATGAATACAGGACTACATTAGGTCGATGTGCGCTCATGGTTTAAAAACAAAAAGCAGGAGAATCTTCACTCCTATACCTGAGACACGAGAAAGCCCCGGAGAAAGCAAAAATATCAAGAGATGAAGCACATGTGATCTTAGGTTAATATCTTCTCAGTTTTCAGAGCTGATCACTGGGGAGGGGAGATACTTAGCAGACAGCGACTGTTTTTAAATGTCAGGAAACCCCACTTTGTATATCAGTAGAGCAATCTGACATTCTTTACCAAATCTCAGAGGGTCCATGCAACGCTGGAAAACCACACTCAAAACTTCTTATTTTAGTTTTTACCTAGGGAGTGAACACAGTACAGCAGTGCCTCCATCTCTGTGTTTTATCGTAAAGAAGCTGTAATAAAACTCTTCTTTCGATAGTGTTTCCCTGTGGGAACTGTTAGAGAAAAGAGCAGAGAGGCTAATAGAGAGGAAGAAAGGGGCAAGGCCAGACAGAGATGAAGGAAAAAGCGGGAGACTGATAACATTAGATTCCATGCTCGACAGTCTAGCTCTGGTCACCTGACATACCACCACATGCCCAGGTCATGGCACAAGACTACAAATACATTAATGGCAGCACCCCACCACCACCACCACCACCACCAATCAAGACACAATTTTGTTGAATGGGCTAAAACAAATTCCACCTGTCCATTGCCTACAAAAGACTTGTTTGGCCTTCAACAGTAAGAGTCAGCTTTAAGCAAAAGGGTGGAAATAACTGTTCCAAGCAACTGGATCTGGGAAGCATACAGTTGCTGCTAACATATCTGGGGTGGGGGAGAGACCTTAAACTGAAACAAATCCAAAGAGATAAATAAGGAGACTTTATTCTAACCAAGGTGACAATTAACCAAGAAAAAGTCACAATCCTAAACATGCAGGCACCACCCCTGGCATACCCAGTTCTATAAAACCAAAACAAGGCCTCACCTTCAATTGGGCTTACACTTAAACACATGTGTTAACTCCAACTCAATAACAGTAGGTGATTTCCATACCCCAACTTCTCCAACCAACAGATCATACAGATATAAAATAAACAGAAACATCAGAATTAACTGACACCATGCATCAAATGGACATGAGAGATGTGAACAGAAAAATCTACACAAACACCAAAGAATATAAAGCCCACTAAAACATCTCTAAACCAGGCCACTCATTTGAAAAAAAACACACACACACACACACACACGCACACGCACACACAAAATTGTCCTTCAGAAATAATTCAAAAGTAATTAAATGCCTGCATGTATCCTTTCTAACCCAAATACAATAATACTTAAAATCAATACTAAATGAGTTTCTAATAACTATACAAATTCAGGAAAATTAAATAACACAATACAGAATGATGGATGAATGGGTCAAAAAAAGAAACCAACAAAAAATTTTTTCTGCAATTAAATGAAAATGAAAACACAAAAGCACAAACACACACACACACACACACACACACACACACACACACACACACACACATGCATGCACCCATACTCCTTTGGAACACATTAAAAGCAGTATTAAGATTCTACATTAAAATACCAGAAAAGGCACAGATGACTGAATGACTTAATGATGTGTGCAAGAATTTGCAAAAACAAAAACAAAACGAACCCAAACCCAGTAGATAGACAGCAAGGAAAAATTAAAAACAAAAACACAGAGAGATGAATTTAACGAAACAGAAACAGGGCAAGCAGTACAAAGAGTCAATGAATCTAACAGGTAGTCCCTTGAGATGATAAACAAGATCAACAAACTCTTGACCCAATTAACTAAAAGAATGAGAGAGATGGCCCAAATTTACAGAACCAGAGATGAGCATGGAAACATTACAATGGACACCAAAGAGATTCAGAATATTACAAAAGGATACTTTGCAAGTGTATACTTTGTTAAATTAGATCCAACTCAAACAGCTCAGGCCTAAAAGAGTCGTAGCAGAATTCTACCAGAGTTTCAACTATTTGCAATCAATTCTTCTTAAAATACTCCCAAAGGAGGAAGAGGAGGGAGGAAGGAAAAAGGAAGGAAGGAAGGAAGGAAGGAAGGAAGGAAGGAAGGAAGGAAGGAAGGAAGTTGAAGAAAAAGCCTTTCTCAAAATTTATCAAAAGCATGCTTTATGATAAATTCCTAAAATGACACCTTTCGTGATGACCTCCATCCGTTGCCAAGGGAAGTTTTTTGTGATGACCTCCATCCGTTGCCAAGGGAAGTTTTTTGTGATGAGGGATGAGAGCTACCTTTATCTGCGACTATAAGGACGAGTATTTAGAATGCAGTTAGGACTTACACTGGTTTGGTAAGATAACAGTAGTAGGTTCTCCTTAAAGACCCATGACTTCACTAGCCCTGGGTATTTGCCTCATTTTTCAGTTGAGTGGGCCGAAGTCCAATTAGACAGTTCTTGGTTACCGCTAAGATATAAATGGCACTCTTGCACCTTTAGGAGTATCTTGCAAGGGTAGTCACTGTGGTGATTCATAGGCACCAGCGCCAGACAGGACTAGTGATTGCTTCCCCTCTTTGACAACTTGGATGGCACCTTCTTGTACTATGAAAGCCAGTCTTCAGGAGGAGATAAAATACAACTGAAATCTTCCAAGTCCTCAGTCTGAAGTGTGTTCTATCTTCACCAATGGGCACTTACTTCAACCTCTGGGAGGAAATATTATTTCAGGAATCTCGTGGAATCCCCTGACTAACAACTTGAAAAAGGTTTTCTTTTTCTAGGTGCTGGGGGTTTTGTTAAATGATCCTATGGGACTTGAGGGGAGCACTGTCAGTTCAAGTTGCACACTCACAATAGATAGATAGATAGATAGATAGATAGATAGATAGATAGATAGATAGATAGATAGATAGATAGATAGATAGATAGATGGATGGGCAGATGGATAGATGGATAGACGGACAGACAGATGAATGGGTGAGTAGATGGATGGATAGATGAAAACTAGATGATTAGATAGATAGATAGATAGATAGATAGATAGATAGATAGATAGATAGATAGATTTATATTTGTTATACATAATTTTAGATAAATATAAAATATTTTCTCAAGGCTTTTTCAAACATCCTTAGTGTTATCCCTCCCTCTCCTATATTTACCTCCATCCCTGCTTCCAAATCAAAGCTCCCTCACTGTGTATGCCATTATCTTTCTCATATAACTTTTGCCTGCTATCCCCCTCTTTACAGTACCCACTTCCACGGTCCGTCCTTCCTTCCTTCCTTCCTCCCTTCCTTCCTTCCTTTCTTCCTTCCTCCCTTCCTTTCTTCCTCCCTTCCTTCCTTCCTCCCTTCCTTCCTTCCTTCCTTCTTTCCTTCCTTCCTTCTATGGTTTTAACATTTACTCCAGGTTCTACACTCTAATCTGAAGACTTGGAGCTAGAAGCTATGGATAAGAGAGTCCATGTGGTGTTTGTCTTTGTGGGTCTAGGTTACCTCACCTGATGTAACATTTACTAGTTCCATCCATTGACCTACAAATTTGTGGTTTTCCCAGTTAATTGTTCCCTTGGAAAGAAGAATTTCTTCTCATTAACTTTCGTTCAACACTTGGTTGGATATTAAGGTATAAAAGCCTGCTTGATGCTGGTTCCATCGATTGAAGGACTCTCTCATTCTTTCGCTGCTAACCCTTCAGGCTTTTCTAAGCTCATCCCAGCTCCAAGCTCCTGAATAATGACATGGAAGCCTATATTTATTTGCAATGATTTTGGCCTTAGCTTAGGCTTGCTCCCCAATTAGCTTTTAACCAATCAAAAGGTGCCTCGGGCAGGCAAGGAAAGACTGAGATGCATCATCACAGTGTCTAAAGCTGACATGGGTTTCATGTAGACAACAGAAAGATGATATTTGTTTTTTATTCCACTCAGCCAGCCTGTGTTTCTTTGATTGGAGAACTGAGATCATTAATATTCAACTTTAGTACCGAAAGGTGTGTGCTGGTTGCAGTCATACGTTGCTGTGTTCTTAGTCATGGGTTGTGTTTCAGGAATTATAGCTTTGTTTGTTTTCTTTCTAGGGTCTCTCATCTACAACTCTTCAGTCCTAAGTATTGCTTCTCTGTTCTGTTTAGGATTGTTCTGCTAGGTATGAATTATTTTAGGCTGTTTGAGTCATAGAAACTATGAAAGATACTTTTGCTGGACACAGTATCTAGATTGGTATTAATGGTCTTTGAGATAGAGTACATTGCTCAAGGCTTTCCTGGCTCTCAAGGTTTCCACTGAGAAATCATCTGCTATATCGATGGGTTTTCCTTATAAAACTTATGGGTTTTTTTTTCCACTGCTTGCATCTCTCAATGAGTTTTCTTTCTTTCTTCTGGGTATTTAGTGTTTTAATTATGATATGCTATGGAGAACTTCTTTTCTTGTCTCTTTTGTATTCTACGGGCTTCTAGTGTCTGTATGGAGATGTCTTTCCTCGGTTTGCCAAAGTTTTCTTCTATTATTTTGTTGAACAGTTGGTCTGTGCCACTCAGTTGGATTCTTCTCCCTTATCTATGCCTATAATGGATTAAGTTTTCTAATATTGGCAAATAATTCCTTTCTTGTGCTTTTTTTTCAAATTATTTTCTTATATGGTCTGATTCCTCTACTTTTATCTTCAACTTCTGATAGTCTATCTTCTACTTGATCCACTCTACTTGTAGGTTATGCCCTTGAGTTTCCTATTAGATTATTCTGTTCTTCAAGTCCATCTTCATTTCAGCATGAATCCTTTCACGCATTTCTCTTTAGTGAAATTAGATTTCGAATTCTGAATGGTCTTCATCATTTTGCTCAACATCACAGTTGCATTTTCTTAGACAACATTCAGACATTTAGTGTTAGTCTCTTAAAATTTGATGAGATGTCTACTTGTGTCTTCTTTAAACTTCTGGAATTCTTTGATAAAATTTATCATCTCTTAAATCATGTATTCTTTGATTCACCAGGTAATTCTCATTAGAAGGCATTTCAATAGGGCTATTGGGTTTAATGGTATAAATACTATCTGGCCATTCATATTGATTTTGCTTTTGTGATGTCACCTGGGCATGTGGACTTTTTTCCTTGACTGTATGTCTGTTGCAAGAGCTTGTCCGCTTTAGATTGGACCTGCACAGGATCTGTGTGACTAGAGCTAGGCCAGGTAGGCTGATGAATGTGCTGTTTGACTAGATCTATGCCTGTAAGTAAGGATGGTGGCAGGGTTGATGGAAGAGGGGAGAGGCCACATATCAAGCAAAGATGGCTCAGATAACAAAGCCAGTTCACAAGCTGGCTTGGTCTGGTGCTAGGCTTGTGAATATGGACATGCTCATTATATGTCTCATTGCCCACACAAAGGCCATGCAACATCTGCCACAGCCTACTTACAATCCCATCCCTCATGTGCTTCTTTTGGGGTTTGTAATGTATTCTCCAGTCCATTGGCCTTTGGGCAATGTTGTTCCCATACTTATGAGGTCAACTCCATTCATAGAGGAGGCATACCACTCTATACCACCTAGAGGAAGATAGCTATGCTAGGATTTTATCCACTGAAGCTTTATTCTCACGTGCTTGCTGTTAGCTGCAGATTCTAACTGTTTCAGCCAGCACGCATCTCTCACCACATGCCTCATGCCTCACCTCTTGGAGAACTCTAGCTCTATATTCTCTCTCTCTCTCTCTCTCTCTCTCTCTCTCTCTCACACACACACACACACACACACACACACACACACACACACACACACGAATGCTTCACCCTCATGGGATCAGCGTCATTTGCATGTCTTATCATCCATCACAGGGGTCATCGTTGATTCTGTTCATCTCTGAGTGTCAAGTAGGTTGTGTGACTTTTCCTAGGGAGATCTAAACGAGTACATTTAACCTGGACAGAATCCCGACGATCGACCAGAGGTATGAGTGTAGCTTAATGACCTAGTACATTTATTGAGGTTACTTACAGAAGTATGGGGGACCCAACAGCAGCTGCATCATGGGAAAGCCCAGGCAATGATTCACAAATCTCCATCCCCAGAGCTCCCTGCACAACTTATGGGCAACTCTACTGGAGAGTCTCCTCAAGCAATTCTTGACTGCCTTTGTAGGCCTGAAGGGGGCACTTCTGAGTCTCATGACTTTCTGACCTTTCAGAGTCTTGTACTTTTCCTCTGTGTCCTACATTTGATGAGCCTCTTTCCTCAATCCAGGAGGGGGAACTTCAGTCTAGAAAAAGCAGCTAAGAAACAGCCACATTTCCCTTACACCTTTGTCAATTCCAGTGTCCATTCCTTCCATGCTGACTACTTTATGTGAGGGGTGGGGAGGAGGGGGGGAGGAGGAGGAGGAGAAGGAAGAGAGAGAGAGAGAGAGAGAGAGAGAGAGAGAGAGAGAGAGAGAGAGTTAGTTGTGTATGCATGACTGTATATGTAATATGACCGCATTCAGAAACCAGAGGAGGTCACCAAGTGTCTTCCTCCATCCTTCCCTGCCTTATTACCTTGTGACAGGGTCTCTAACTGAACCGGAAGCTCACATTTTGTCTAGGCTAACTGGCCATCAAGATAATGGCCATTATTTCTACCACAGAGTACTGGGGTCACAGGCAAGGGATGGTTAGTGCTAATTGTCAGCTTGACAAAAATCTAGACTCAGCCACGATATGAGCCTCTGTGCATGCTTATGAGAGATTATTTTGGTTATTTTGATGTGGGAAGTCTGCCCACTGTGAATGACACCATTCCCTGACTAGAATCTTAAGTTGTCTAAATGGAAGAAGAAATTGAGTAGAGGCCATTCTCTTCCTCCTCCTCCTTCCTGTTCTTCCTCCTCTCTCTTCCTCCTCCCTCTTCCTCTTCCTCCTCCTTCTTCCTGTTCTTCCTCCTCTCTCTTCCTCCTCTCTCTTCCTCCTCTCTCTTCCTCCTCTCTCTTCCTCCTCTCTCTTCCTCCTCTCTCTTCCTCCTCCCTCTTCCTCCTCTTATTCCTTCTTCCTACTCCTTCTTCCTCTTCCTACTCCTTCTTCCTGTTCCTCCTCCTCCTTCTTCCTCCTCTTCCTCCTTCTTTCTCTTCCTCTTCTTCCTCCTTCTCCTCCTCCTTCTTTTAACTGTATATATAATGTTACCAGCCACTTCAAGCTGCTGATGCCTTGATTTCCCCATCAAGATGAACTATGGATGAAAATATACCCTTCTTCAAGCTTCTTTCATCTGGGCATGTTTTATCACAACAAACTTTTTTTTTTAAGTAGAATACAAGGAACATGGAGCTATGTGTGATTTTTTTAAGTTGGTGCTGGATTTGAATTCAGGTCCTCCTTTTGCTATGCAAACACTCTTACCCACTTAGCCACCTCCCAACTCCCTAGGTGCTTGTGTCTTTATATGGGTGCATTTTGAAAACTACAGAGTCCTCATGACAGATGAATAAGACAACCCTGCCCTAGTATGTCCTAATTTCTGGGTCTTGCAAACAGAAGCTCATACACAGAGTACCTGAACTCAGAAAGATTTACAGGATAGGAGCTTACCTTGGCTCCAAGGTCTGGAAGTTGAACAATATGATCAAGGTCATTAAGGAAGAAAGAAGTACAGTAGTTGCAGTAGCCTCATACAATAGGCACTTATAATACATGCAGTAGATACAGTAGGCATGTGCAGTAGGCTTGAACAGTAGGCATGTGCAGTAGGCATGCACAGTGAGCAGGAACTGTAGGTTCATGCATTAGGCATGCTCAGCAGGCACCCACAGAAGCAGCCAAGCAGGAGGGGAAGCTTGCGTTGCAATAACTAGATCTCACTATGACTAACTCATCCTTATGAGAACATCAGGGTGCTTAGGAGATGCCCAATGATTTAATCACCACCCCCCAGTACTTCCACAAAGGAGTCAAATTTCAATGTGAGCCAGAGAGTATTTAAAAAAAATTTTCAATGGTGAACTGGCCTTGCAGATGAGCATAAAGTCATGCTGATGAGAGGAGAGAAATGGAGTATTCATGGGGTTTCTGCATGTGATCATAGGGTCCCCACAAAAGATGTCAGAAGAGTCCAACAAGGGAGGTACACAGAGGTTGGAATGGCATGATCCCATAGGCATAGGGGTGTCTGAAGCTCCAAATTAAGGTAAGGCATTGTGCCACTGCTAAGCCTCCAGGAGGGAAAAACTGTGCTGCTGTGATCTAGGTCTGAGCACCACCAATTTCCTGGCATAAGCTTATGAAAGCACCACTATAGGTCACATTTCCTACCAGGAGTGGGGTGTCCATGTTTCACACTCCCAGAGCATCCCTAGACCCTAACAAATAGCTTAGGAAGAGGTAGTGGAACCACAGGAGAACCAGGCTGTTGAGACAGTTGGGTGAGTTAGTGTTGGGCTTTCTTCTCACACAGGCTTGTAGCCCTGTTCTGTTCCATGCCGACAGAGTGACTAGGGGAGGTGCTGGTACAGGGGAAGAGAAAGGGGTATTCCAAACAGAGTAGCTACAGCACAGTGACCTTCCAGGGTAGCTGAGAGGTAGGGAAGGGGGTGCTTACCTACACTGAGATAGAAGTTCCTGTATTATGTTAATACACAAATGATGTATAGGCAAGCCCAAGGGCAGAGCACCAAGAAGCTTTGGCATGATCTGTTTTTTTTTTTTTTTATCCCATAGGCTTTTGCCTCCAGTAGTATGTATGTAATCACCCAGCCCTGAGAGAGTATTTACTGGGTGCTCTTGGTGTGTTCTGGGGGACAGTTAGCCATACTTGAGTAAGTAAAACAAACTCCTGACTGTGTGTCACAGGGATGTTTGAGTCACCTACACCTGTCCATGGGCTGAGTTCTTGATGGGGAGAGAGCCTAATTCTGGGTCCCCAGAATCCTCACACCACCCCAGAGGGGTCTGCTTTTATTATCCTAATGTTTGGGTGAAGAAAACTGAGACCACCAAGGAATGCTCATTCATAGTAACCTAGCCAAATCCAGACAATTCGGAGGGACCTCACAGGATCCTGGCCTCCATTATGAGAACAAACAGGGACAGGAGAGCATGTTGTACATGGGGAAAGTGAGGTCTCAAGAAGGAGATCCAAATTAACCAACTGTGAGCTAGACCTAAATCTTGTGCCCTTGACCCTAGAAATAAAAAAGAAAAGCAAGATGCTGGAGAGACAGCCACAAGGGATCATCTCTGGTAGGCAGGAATGCAAGGGGTCATCTCTCTGGACCACGAATGGTCCTTCTGGTGAGCTATGGGCAGGTGTTGGACTTCTTACCTGTCCAGGCAAGGCCAGTGCTTTAAATTTAAGAAAGGGGAAGAGAAATTTCTTCAAAAGGAAATATCATTAGTCATAGTTGTTGTGTTTACAAAAGGATAGAGGAAGGATTATGTTCTATGGAGGTATAGTGAAGTATTAGAAAAGTGGGCCCATGTTGAGACATCCCTTCCCCCTGAGGGACCAGCCACAAGACAACAGTATATAGTACAGGATAGAGTTTATTCAAGGCATGGGGAGGGGAGTTAAGAGGGTAGTAGGAGAGAGAAAGAGAGAGAGAGAGAGAGAGAGAGAGAGAGAGAGAGAGAGAGAGAGAGAGAGAAATAGAAGAGTAGAAGCCAGTCATGAGCATGTGGAGAGTAGACAGGAGGGGAACAGGGAGAGAAGGGACAAAGGGGGTAAAGGGTAAGAGCAAGAGGGAGCAAGAGAGAAAGGAGAGGACAAGCAGCCCCTTTTATAGCATCAGGCATGCCTGGCTGTTGCCAGGTAACTGTGGGGGTGGAGCTTAGACAGAATGCTAGCAATAATGATCAGAGACTGAAGGCCAGCAGCTTACTTTGAAAGGGAATGGTGTGCTTAAGAGACATAGAACCATAGAGAAGGATTTCAGCAGGTAAAGTGCATGTTGTATACTGCTGTGGATCTTACTTTAATTCCCAGGACACACATTAAAAAAAGAAGAGTCTGGCACTGTACCACACATATATGTGATCTTAGTGATGTGGGGTTAGGGAGGAGAGACAGGCAGATCCCTAGAACTCACTGGCTACCAAGCCTAGCCCAATCAGTGAACAACAGGTCAAGCAAAGAACCTGTCTCAAAAAAACAAGGTGTACAACTCCTGTGCAGTGACATGTAAGATTGCTCTGGTCTCCACGTATACTATGTTAAGGTTCTCTAAAGGGACAGAGTTGATAGAATACATACAAATATTTGTACAGCTGCACATACATATTAAAGGGGAATTTATTAAGGTGGCTTACAGGCCATGAATGAGGTATTCCAAAGGTGGCTGTCTCCAGATGGAAAGGCCAAGCATCCAGTAGTTTAGTCCAGGAATGGGGGTGTCTCTGCAGCTGCAAGCTGGTGCTGGAGTCCTGGAAGATTCATAGATGCTTACCAGTCTTCAGTCTATCTTGGAACCCCTACGAGGCAGGTTCTAACACCAGGAAGGAATATCCCAGCAACAGGATAGACCTTGCCTGTGAGAGTGCAGCAAGCAGGCTCAGAGCAACTCTTCTTTCTTCTGTGTGCTTTTATGTGGACTATCATTCAGAAAGTGTGGTCCTGGTTTAGGGTGGGTCTTCCCATATCAAATTATCCAATCAAGAAAGTTCCTTGTGCCAAACCGCTTGGGTTTTAGTTGTTTCCAGATGTGGTCAAGTGAACAACCAATGTGGGACCATGAAAGGCACCCTAGTTCCTGGTTGAGGAGGTTTGAAACCCTGGTGACCCTAAAGGGAAGGTAGGCATTTCGCCTGACTCCCAGGAAACGAGGCCCATCACTGGCCCACAGCCTTCCATAGATTGTAGCCCTCAGTCATATAAGGGCAACACCCCAAGCCCCTCTACAGGAAGAGGATGTGACCACAGGTAACATAGGCTCAAGACAGACCTCCATTTTAATGAGGTACCTGGAGGCTTAGCCAATAAACTCTCCTTCCCAGACATTCCTCCTTGGAAAAGGTATTTCATCTCAGACCCACTCTGAGAAGTGGGGTATGGTTTTACTCATCTACTTCCCACCATGACAATAAGGTCTTAAAACCATGGACTGTCTCTTTTCATAGGGATCCACCGTGGGGAGCCACAGAGAAGGCCTTTACCCTAAAGCGCCACCGTCTAATTTCCCATAGAGGGTTTCCCTGTACTCCCAGCCACCTCTACCACCCAGCCTGTAGCCTACTGCAGTCAAGCCAAGGACTATCCCCACGGGACCAGTGGAAACTCCCCCTCTTTCCCCTTTGACCCTGGGCTAGATCCAGCCCCTCGACCCCCACTCCATTCTCTTCCGCAGCATCCCAGTGGCACCTGGATGCTCAAGAGCTTGAGAACCCAACAGCCCAGCCTCCTTGCAGGCCCGGGGACCCCTGAGTCAGCTCGGGGCTGTGTCTTGTGCCCCAGACTATGCTTCCCCACCCCCAAAGCGGTGTTCTGCAGCTTCCCACAGTCCACCCCGTGGTGGCAGTGTGAGGTAAGCGCAGTCAAACTTCACCCGATCAAACTTCCCGCATCCAGCCTCCCTGAGTGGCCCGAGCCCTGTGGGGGAGCAGACGCGGCAACCCACAATAACCCTACAACTTGCGCAGTTATAAACCTACAAACCAAGATTAGCCGTCACACATGCACATCCACAAGAGACAGTGAAGGGCTGGAAAATGGTTCAACTGGAGAGTAACTGCTGTGCAAGCATAAGGACCCAAGTTTGGATCGCCTGGTTCTTTGTAAAAAGACAAATGAGGCCATCGGCACTGCAGGGCAGATGACGACAGAAACAGAGGGAAGCCTAGAGCTATGGAGTCAGCCACCCTCAAACCGGTGAGCTCCAGGTTTAAGCAGAGACCCTGACTTAAAAAATAGAAAGTGGATAGAGATCAAAGAAGACACCCAGCGCCAGCCTCCAACACATGTTCACACACACACAAACACACACCTACATGTGCAGACACACACAGACACACATGCAAATACAAACATATGAACACACACACAGACACACAAACACACACACAGGCACACGAACAGAGGCCATTAGGTTGCTTTATGTAATGTCTACCCTGACAGAAGGCCTACAGGAGCAGCCAACAGTCTGATGGAGGAACACCTCAGGCAAGACGCCCACTCCCAAACCCGATGCGTACCCCAGAATCTGAGAAGGGGGTTCTGTATCAGCACTAGGCCAAGTCCAAAGTTCTGTGTTTCCAGGCCCAAGGAACATGCTGTGCACAGATAGATCACCTGCAGAGAGTTCTGGATGGAATACCAGCTATACCAAGTCCCCAGGACTGAGGACCACTTGTTTATGTGCTGTCCTTGGCCTGTGATAGGCCTCACACACTCAGTGGGCTTGGGATGAGTCTGTGAAGCTTCTATCTTATTGCCTCGGGGGATATTCCTGTGTGGGTGGCTTCAGAGAACTCACCCTGAAATTCACATCTGCACAGAGCTAGCGTGGAGACAGCACAGACTTAGCTGATGAGTGCAGTTCTGTGGCTGGTGGGAAGTGCGTGCCTACTGCTCAGTGGGAGCCCAAGGAGACAGGCTGGCCTGTATGGTATCCCAGCAACTAACGCAAACAAATGACTCACAAGCATCTCATACCTGGGTTCTTCCTCCTTTTAGCCTGGAAAGCCATTTGTCCTAGGTACCAGTGATTATAAACGTTGCCCGCCCTCATTAAAAGAAGAAGGGGCCAAACTTTTAAAAAATCTGCAGCAGCTACTGGGGTCAACCCAAGTGCTGCCATCCCTGTACCCACAGGGCCAGAATGTGGCCTCTGGGCAGCACTTAAGTCCCTGGGTCAGAAGAACCAGAGAAACAGTTTCAGTTCTCCTAAGCTGGGCTTGCTGTGTAAGTATGAGGACGTGAGTTCAATCACTGTTACCTACACAAAAATCCCAGGCATGATAACTCAAGCTTGAAACCCCAGAGCAGAGGCAAACAGATCCCTGGGCTTGTTGGCCAAACAGCCTAGCTGAATCCATGGGCCTCAAGCTCCAGCTAGGGAACCTGCCTTAAAACCAAGACAGGGTGTATGGTTCCTGAAAAATGAAATCCAGGGTTGACTTCTAGCTTCCATATGCACATATGTGCAAGCACACACACATGTGTCTGCACAGACGATGGACAGGGCCATGAAGGAAAGAGCAAACTTCTCCACCAAGAAGAACCCTGTAAACATTGAACATGTTCTTTTTTGTGGGTGTATAAGTGTCCCATTGGCTATGAAGAGGCTCTGAGAATACGAGCTACATCCATGTGACTCTACCACCCAACAGGCAATGGCTAGAAACAAGATGAATATACAAAGAAGCTGAAAACAGTGGGCATGGGATGGGGATACTTCACAATTTGTAGAGGGAAGATGGAGTTCTGGTACCACAGCAATGTAGACCCTGGGCTCCTGATGAAGGAAGGAGGATGGACGATATCTACACAGCACCTCTTGGCCTCTTCTTTCCTTCCTTCCTTCCTTCCTTCCTTCCTCCCTTCCTTCCTTCCTCCCCCTCCTCCTCCTCCCTCTCCTCCTCCTCCCCCACCCCCACTCCAAATGGTAGCCATCAGAGAACCTCCATGCTGAGCTTGTTTACAAAAGAAGTTTTGGAGAATTTATTAGGAGCTGAAGAAATGCTGCCACTACAGTCTTGACTGCCATACCAGGCAACCCAGAGCTCGCGTTAGACCGCCACAGGCAACAAGGGAGGGCTACAGGAGCATCAAGGGGCTGCTCACAAAGCCCAGACCACTGACAGCCAGCAGGAGGGGTGGCAAAGAAAGACCTGGCACACTGGGTGCTAACCGTACACTGTGCCTGCAGCACCGAGCAAGGCCAGCCCACAGTGGTCATCAGTGGGGGCCATAGTAAATGAAGAGAAATGGAGACACATGAGCAGGGCTGGTCCTGGGACTGTCCAGCACAGGTGAGCAACTCATTTGCTATTTTACCCCTTTGAAAGGCACAGTGGGGGAAGCCATAGGGAAAAAGCTTACTTTCCCTAAAGCTGTTACCTTCTCTGAATCTCGTCCTGACCCATAAAATTATCATATCTTCTTGATCCCCCAACTTCCACCAGTCCTAATGCCTTCTTTTAAAGGAGTTGTAGTCACTGCTGTGCACTGCAGGTGCTGAGCAAACTATGAAGCTACAGGGTCTCAGTTAACTACTTGAACACACACTCACATGCACAACCATGCACGAACATACCCAAATGCACACACACACACACACACACACACACACACACACACACACACCTGGAGGATGAGTCCTGTGAAGGAAGTGTTACAGATGACAAATCCCAAGTTCACAGAGGCTAAGCATTCCCCCAAGTCGCCGACAAACTGGGCCAAGGTCTGGCTACCACAAGCCCCAAATTAACAACATGTGGGGAATCCCATTGAACAGACTTGGAAACTGAAACTCAATGGGACCCAGCCCACACGGAACCTGAAAACTCCATGTGCTAATTCATGCCACAAAACTGGACACAATAATATTTGCTTGGTAATTCCAGTTCTGGGAAAGGAGGCAGAGACAAGTGGATTCTTGGAGCCCTCTGGCCTGCCACCCAGCTTGAATAAATGCCAAGCATCTGGTCCTAATGAGAGGCCCAGTCTCAAAGATCAAGATACATAACTCCTAAGGAACAACACCTGAGGTTGGCCACTGGTTTACACACACACACACACACACACACACACACACACACGTGTACCTGCATATGCACACAAATACACATGCTTGCGTGTAAATAAATACTTGTGTCGCTCATGCATGCACATTATCTGTGTTCTTTCCCTAGACCATAGAGTACTAAGAGTAGGAGGTAGGAGACCCCATTTGGCCCAGCCACTCTGACAGGAGCCAGGGAGATGCGTCCTCCTCAGCATCCCTGTCTTCCAGTAACAGAATGTTCACTGCAGCTGGGTTCGCCCACAGCTCTTGATACTAAGTATTATTTCCAACAAAACTCTTGTAAATTGATTTGTAGGAGTGGGGGTGGTGGTGGAGAACAACGGGAGGCTGCAAACATTGAATTTAACGCCAAAATAATCTAATATGTCCAATTTTGTATTCCTTCCCTACAGTTAATGTGTGCAAGCAAGTCATTGGCGCTTCGGTTTGCACATCTATCTCAACGGGAAACAGTGGGACTGTGATAATAAATGCATTATCTAGATAAACGGTTGCCGGTCACAGTGAACGGAGAAGAATGGCCGTGCGCTGCTGTTGATCTGCAGGCAGGAAATTCACTTTTCTCTTGACCCTTGGTTGTTGCCAGCTTTTGGAATTCCAGAATAGGGAGGGAGGGGAAGGAGAAGTTAGGACTGCAGAAGAGGAAGAAGAGAGGTCCCAGGCCTGCCAGGAGAAGATAATGATACCTTGGGCTCTGTGTCCCTGAATCTGACCTAGTTGCAAACTAATCTTTGATCTTCACCTCCAGCGCCCTCTACAGGTCCCGGCCTGCCCCTATCCCAGCCAAGCATCTTCACCATTTCATCTCTCCCTTTCCAGCCCCAAGGCAACATGTCCCCATGGGTTCTGTTGGCGCAGTCAACCAAGGATTCAGCCTCTCCTCACCCTCCATTAATCTAGCCTGCTCAGAGGAGCTTACTGTGGAGTTTCACGCTGAAATCCCTGTTGGCCTCCATTTTCTACCCTTCCTTGGACTGCAGAAATTTCCTCTTGTGAGTCCCGCTGGAACTCTCTTGTCTTTGCTTCTCTCACTTAGGCACCTGAAAATAGGTTGTAAGCTCTTTGAAAGCAGGACCTTTATCTGACTCACCTATTTGTTTCTCCGCATCAATTATGGTACCTGGGATGCTGGGATACTGGGGTGCTGGGGTGCTAGGATGCTGGGGTGCTAGGTGCTAGGATGCTGGGGTGCTAGGATGCTGGGGTGCTAGGTGCTAGGATGCTGGTGTGCTGGGGTGCTGGGGTGCTAGGATGCTGGGGTGCTAGGTGCTAGGATGCTGGAGTGCTGGGGTGCTGGGGTGCTAGGATGCTGGGGTGCTAGGTGCTAGGATGCTGTCATGCTGGGGTGCTGGGGTGCTAGGATGCTGGGGATGCTGGGATACTGCAGGTCTTGGAGTGCTGGAGATGCTGGGATGCTGGGGTGCTGGGGTGCTGAGATGCTGGATGCTGCAGGATGGTTGAATATACAGTTGGAGACTGGGTGGGTGTGTAGTGGATAGACACATGGGATGGATGCATGCCTCCATGCATACATACATGGTGAGTGCATGGATCAATGGATGGGTACATAGATACATGCATGAACAGATATAAAGATGGATGATAACGGGCTGGGTCCACCATCAAGCCAACAAGTGGATGGTAGATTGATAAATGTATGAATGAATAGTTGAGTGTATCAAGAGGTGGATACAGGAAAGGATGGAAGCTGTTAGGTGAGTGGGTGAGTTAGGTGGTGGGCAAGCATCAGGAACACAGCTGGTTGGAAGAGGAGTAGAGCGAGGACGAACATGAAGGAACAGAGATCCACCCTGTGCTTTCTGCCTTGAATTCCCTGGGACCCTGAGAAGTCTGTCTGCATTCTACACAGCAGAACAGATTTGAATATGTCGCAAGTGCTGAGATGTGTCATTCGGGAGAGTGGTCCCCTTGCAAGCATGAGGACTTGAGTGAACCCTGAGACTCACTGGCTGGCCAGCCGAGCAGAATCAACCAGATCCAAGTAAAAGGTAACTGACCCTGTCTTAAAAAACAAGGTGGGGGGTTGGGGATTTAGCTCAGTGGTAGAGCGCTTGCCTAGCAAGCGCAAGGCCCTGGGTTTGGTCCCCAGCTCCGAAAAAAAGAAAAAAGAAAAAGGGAAAAAAAAAAAAAAAAAAAACAAGGTGGATGATACCTGAGGAATAACATCAGTGCACCCATACATGTGCGCGCGCATGCACACGTACACTTGTACACACATGTAAACACAAATGTGCACACACACATATGCATGTGCTCACATGTGCACACACATGTATGCACATGTACACACAGACACACATGCACACTCGTTTACGCACTACATGCCAGTATGCACACATGCACACGCACACATATGCACACACAGGTACACACATGTAAACATGTGCACACATGTGCACACATTCATACAAAGAGACATTTTATAAAACTATACCATGATCCCCTGGAGAAGCTCATAGCCCACATCATCCTGCTATGTCCAAGTCCAGGACAAACCATCAGCTATGTTTTCAGGGCCAGTGCCTCCTTCAGCCACTGGCTCTCATTCTATTGGATGAGAGGAGCTCCCTCTTGAAGCTCCAGCTGCCTTTGTCCTGTCCTCCTGTAGCTGTCATGACTTCACTTTTGGGTAATATACACTTGTCTCAACCACAGAGCCCTGCACCCACAGTGTTAAATGCAAAATGTGTCTGAATCTAATGAGGTTCCTCCTTCAAGCTGGGCACAAAACCCCACCCTGTGCCTATCTCATTGCAATCACCCTAGGTCGCCCCATATTGTCATTTTGCTCATAACGGCATAATTAGAAATGTCAAATATTTTACAGTGCTCACAGTGCATTTGATTTAAGAGTATCGGGTTTTACATCCTGATATGGCGCGGTAAGAACCCCACTGAGGCATGCTTCTCTTAATAAACTGTGCAGGCTCCAGCAGCCACCATAATCTTTTTTAAAATTTCTTCTCTTTGCCTGATAATAGATAATCAACCCTAGGATATACACAGAAAACCTGAGTGAATCGTTTAAGATCATGTACAGGCTTAACAATTTACCAAAATCCCAACCCGAAACAGCCATTTTTACCTGCCCCTTCTTCCTCCAAGTCAGATCCAAAGCCCCAAGATGAGTCACACTTCAGAAAGTGTTAAGTGAAAAACCTATTTCCCCCCCTTTCTGTCTCTACAAGGGCAAAAATGGTGACTGTTCTTAAATTCGAGGCTCCTCACTGTAAGCGGGACCGCAGTAACAACACCAGAGCCTAGTTGAAACCAGGAAACGTCATTCACGCGTGCAAGAGTTGGTCGCTTTTCAAATTGCTATTTTGAAATACGTGACCAAAAAGATTTAAGAAAGGACATGTTCGTCTGGTCACAGTTTAAACACACAGTGCTACATGCCTGGGAAAACGCGGAGGTAGGGCAAGCAGCAGCAGATTGCACTAAGTTTAGAGCCAGGAAGCAGAGGGACTCTGGTGTTTGGCTCATTTCCGATTTTTATTCAGTCCGGGACTCTAGCTTGTGGCATGGTACCACCCACATTGAAGGTGGGCCTTCCCAACTCAACCCAATCTACAGGGTCCCTTCTAGACATGCTCAGAGGTTTGTTTCCTTGGAGATTCTAAATTCTAAGCTGGCAGTCAAGGTGCCTCCTTCACGTGCTCTTTAACTAACAATGGATGGTGTCTCCCGAATTCACAGCAAGCTAAGAGATAAGGAAAACTGGTTCTAGTATATCTCTGGTACCCTCTCCTAGCAGAATAGCCAGAGCAGAGCCACTACAAGGCCAAACATCGCAAGAGTAGACTATATCCCTATTCGTCGCTGGGAAAACTTCAAATTCAGCATTCGAATTACATTTTTTTCTGACCACGCATCACTCATGACCTGCCATACAGTCCGACCATCGTACACAGGAGATGTCTGAACCAAGACGCCAAGGTTCCCCTTCCACTCTGCACCTAAAAGGGGATGTGTTTATTATCTCATCCTAGAAGTCCGACTGTCTCAGGATATTTAATCTGAGAGTCAGAGACCAAGCACGGCACAGTGAAACCCTGATCTATTTCTAAAACTGTTCTATTGGTCAACTGTGCACGGTACTAGAACTTGGATCTTAGCTATCCCCTAAAGGTCTGATCTTGGCTTGGTCCCCATGGTAGCACTAGTGGAGATTTTAAAAGTGAAAGCAAAAAGGGGGTGGCGTGTGTGTGTGTGTGTGTGTGTGTGCTATGTATTGCAGAAATCAGACCTTCAGGAAAACAAATCGAACCCAGAGAGCTGGAAAGCTCATCTTTAATTACGCCAGCAGGCCCAGCTGGCAGACCCATCTGAGCTAAAGCTCTGAGGAGTTGGGCCCTGATCCAACAGTTTTTTTACAATATTTATAGACTATATGGCATCACTTTTTTTTTTTTTTTTTACTGTTTTCTGTCATTGGTGGGTTTAGCTGAGCATATTTACAGAGGAAAACTGAGATGGTTGGAACAGTTATTTTGCAACTGTCCGTTTAAGCACGTGCAGGGGTAGGGGGGTGGGGTCAGTGTTATCTGATGCAGGAAGTAAGCAAGATTACAGAAGCCAAGTGCCACACATGTGATGTATGCAAGTGCAGTAGAGACTTTTAACTCATTCTGATCCTCTTCTTCCATGGTTGTTCACAATATGAAGACTTGGTGGTACCGTAGCCCCGCCTCTTCCTGTGATCCGCCTCTTCCTGTGATGCCCTAGCCCCTCCTCTTCCTGTGGAACGTAGCCCTCCCCTTCCTGTGGCATCCTAGTCCCGCCTCTTCCTGTGACATTTTTTTAGGGGTGTATACGCAAGTGCTGGTACTTACGCATAAATATACGCCTATATGTGGGAAACAACAACATTAGTCCTCCTTCCTCTGGACCACCTTAGTTTTGGAGATGTCTCTCACTGAGACCTGGTCATCTGGGTCAGCTAGCCAGGGACTCACCTGTCTTCTTTTCCCCAGCATAGGAATCACAGGTGTGTCCCCCATGCCTGGTAGTGTTGTTGTTGTTTGGTTGGTTTTTGGTTGTTTTTGAAGAGGGTCCTGGGAATTGAACTCAAAGCCCAAATCATCCACGAAATGCAAGGCAAGCACTTTCCCCATTGAGCCACCTCCTCTGCCCTTCCTGTCACTTTTGAATGCTAGTCACAAGGGGACCAGCTTTGTTCCGCTTTACACTCTCCACTGCGCTGTGCTGACTCAGTGGTTAGAGAGTAGAGCCTGCAAAATTCAGAGCGGGAACCGAAGCTTTTCTTTGTCACGGGGACAGAGAGATGACAACACACCCTCCTACTCACAGTCCCCGGATCTAAGGCTGTAAAACAATAGAAATCATGAACGAACACATCTAGACACCCCAAGGAAAGAAACAGGGAAGAAGAGGAGTTAAGAAATCTGTGTACAGAAAACTGTTTGAACGGGGGCCCTATCGGTGCAGTGACAACACATGGTGGCCTGCTGGTTGATGGGCTAGCCTGACCCCATCTTAAATTAGAAGCCATCTTATTAGAAGGTCAGAGTGAGTCCATTCCTGTTTTCTGTAAGATTTGGGGTTGACCTATTTTCTGGAATTTGACACGTTCCACACCCTATGCCCTGACCTCTACCCTGATAAGATAATAGGTTCCACCAAATATTTTTAAATGTTCAGCCAAGTTCCTACATAACCAAAATTCCTCTGGAATTCCTTCTTGCGGTTTGGGGGGGGGAGTTATATAAACCCCACTGTCTCTACACGTTCACTGCTATTTTCTCAAACCCCTGCTTTTAGGGAGATAGCTGTGTCTGACAGAAAATAAAGCTTGCTTAATTCAACTGAAAGAATTTGGGTAATGGTCTTTACTCTCTTTACTGGGATTAAGGATGTCCTCTGTAAATGCCCTGGCCTCAGGCTCTTTCCCTCCCTTCCCCAGCCCAGCATCATATTAATCCCAGTGCTTTGCCACCTCCCTCCTTCCTTCTTTACTTCTTTCCTTCCTCCTTCCTTCCTCCTTCCTTCCTCCTTCCTTCCTTCCTTCCTTCCTCCTCCCTTCCTCACTCCCTTGTGTGTATGTACAGGTGACACAAATGTGTACATACATGTGTGGCAGTCAGAGTACAACCCTGGGTGTCCTGCCTCCACCACCCACCTTGATTTTGAAGTCAGAATCTCATGCTATACTGGTGCTTACCTAACATGCTAGGTTGGCTGCCAGCTAACCTCAGGGCTCTACCCCCCAGCACTGGGATTTCGATCAAAGGCCACCATGCCCAGCTTCCTTGTGTCTATACACGGGCCAGATCTAGTGGGTTCCAGAGCTCGTGTGTGGTGCTCATGGTTGACCCTAGACTACAGGAGCATGAACAGCTTGTACTCTTGCATGAGTTGGGAAATTCTGGAGCTATGTGCTGAGTTCTTGACTGGAGCAGCTGAGGCCCCTCCAGAGATTCTGCCTGAACCTTGCTCTCACCCTGTCCTCACAATCCCGACTCACTTCTCCTGCAATCAGTACCTTCAGACCTTCCTCTCTGGGTCTATTCTTGGGCCCTGGCTATGCAAATGATGAGAATTTCAGGAACACACACCCTACCACCACCATGAAGAAAGAACACTCAAAATGAGAAGAAGAAAATCAAATTTAAAAATATCTGACCTGGGTGAACTGGGGATTTCCAGGACAGATTGAGTACCAAGAGATGCGACCATTTCAGTCCCAAAGGACCTCACTGAGACAGTTCGGAAGATGAAGCTAGAGCCAGGCCCCATGATCTTCAGAAAGTAAAAAGTCTACAAGCACTAGATGAACGCTTGCAAGGGTTTCCGTTTCCCAGAAGTACACAGAAACCTGTAAGAGATTTATCACTTCCTACTGAGGTCTACACACACACACTCACACCTGTTTGTTTACCCACCAAGAGGACACAATGAAAACACAGAAGCAGCTGAAGTCCCAAATGGCTACCCTGTACCTCCTTTCTCAAAAGACCCCTGAGAACCAGTTTCTAGCTTAAGGGAACAGACCCAGAAGCAGAGGTCTCCTCGGTCTTTCCCACAAAGAGGAGAAAGAGGGCAATGGGATCCCATCAGTGACTGGCCTGCCTACAGAGAGGAAGGTATGGTTCTCCTGAGTCAGTTCAGCTGGGAGAGGGATGCCAGAGGACTAGGACTGGGAAGGCCCAGGAAGGCCATCATCATGGAGATCAAAAGAATGAGCAGCAGAGGTCAGAATCTGGCCGGACCTACCACACGGCTTTGCCATCAGGGAGAACTTTATGCTTCGATGTAGAAACTGGGACCAAGAGAGTTGAGCTCCCAAAGTCTGAACCCCACCACTGTTGACCTATCTCCCTAGAACAGCCCAAGATACATATACTACAAGGCTAGTTTCACAAGGCTTCAGGGGCCATAAAGTGAGGGGTGCTTTACACAGACATCTAGGTGGAGGAAAACACTCAGACTGTGTCCTTATCTAGGGACACAAACACAAGGCTGTTATTCTCTTGAGGTTGGGGCCAAGGATGAACCCCAGAGCCTTGTGCATGCTGAGCACAAAAATCACCCCTGAGCTGCATTCCCAGCCCAAATTTACACTCAAACAACTCAATGCCCCCCTTCCCACGCTTCAACTGTGTCAGGGTCAGAGGGACCGCCTTGCAAACCACCAGAGGCAGACACAGAGCTGCTTAGAACGTTTGCCTCTCCCCCCTCGCCCCCCACTGCCTCATTCGCACCCTAGGCAGAAATTAGGAAATGGGGGTAGGAAGTGGGGGAGGGGAAAGGAGGGGGACAGAACTGGAACTAGCTTCCCCACCGCAGTAAAAAGTCCTCTAGAGCTTCTCCCTGGGCTAGGGAGGGAGGCTTTTACCAAGGGAGACTGTTTTATGGCTGCCCACTCCCACCCCAGCTGAAACAAGGAAGGTTCTTTAAGGCTTGGGAACTAAATGAAACTTAGAAGCCTCAGGAAGTTAAAGAGCTTCTGCGTCTCAGGACTCTCCCGGTGAAGCGGTTCCAGAAGGCCTCTCCCTCTGCACCCTCCATTCAGTCACTAGGCAGCAAGTGGGTTGTAAAATACGTGCCAGGTCATTAGTGCTGGAAAAGGTCACCTGCAGTACTGCTTGGACCTAGGAAACAGTCATGAGATGGATAGCTGCGCTCTGAAAGGTTCTGACAGCCCAGGAAAAATAAAACCACCCTTGGCCAAAACCTGGATCCTGAGATCAGAAGGCTGAGGATGCTAGCTGACGAGACTGACCGTGAAGGCTCTCTCGCCCTGTGTAGATCACTCCATATGCAAGGTCTCCATTGCAAATAGAAGCCTGATACACAGGCCTGGTGAGGTCAACAGGCCTTAGATACAGACTGCCACTCTCCCTACAGAGAGAGAGAGAGAGAGAGAGAGAGAGAGAGAGAGAGAGAGAGAGAGAGAGAGAGAGAGACTTAATGCTGAACACAGCACAGGACTCGTGTGGGCTGTGTTCCTCGGTAATTGACTGTCTTCAGAATTCGAGATTCCCCTCTTCTTTTCTGAACACATGGGTGTCTCAAACTGTATTCCCTCAGTGACTCGATTACCTTTGCACGAGTAGATTTCATTGATTCATTGATGGCATCCCCCTTTACCTGAGAACAGTGGAGCAAAGTGTCCTCTCCAAGGTCATGAGGTAAGGAAGATTCAGAACCTGAACAAAGGTGGGGCTCATCTGAGAACCCAGGATCCTCACACCAGGCACACTTGGGATCTCCAAACAGCCTGGAATGCTGTGGCCCAAGGTCACCCTAGCCAGGAATCGTGTCAAAGCCACTTTGTCAGCACAACAAAAATTAGACCCAAGACTAAGCCCTCAGAAATATGTCAAGCCACCAGCAATAGGGCTTCCCAGACTACATCCCAGTATAGTTTGATGGGTGAAAAACCTTCGCAATTTTTCTGTAAGAAATAAATGTCTGTTGTAGAAAGATAAGGGAATTCTGGCACACGCAGTGGTGCCTTCTGATCTAGCTCCTATAAGAACAGTGTGTTTATTCTTGCCCTTGGAGTGGGTGTATCTGGCTCCAATCAGCAACCTGGCTAAAACTGGCCAGTCAAACTTCAACTTAGTCAGCATGGCCAGGGCCAGCATCTGGCAGGAGGTATGGATACCAGGACCCTTATGGCCTCTGTGGGAGATGGCACTGTTTGTGGAAGTCATTGGAGAGTGTTGCAGAGATCCAAACCCTGGGAGCCAGCATGCTTAATGCCCATGCCCTTCCCAGCAGCAAGAGAGGGCATATGCCAGCCTCTGAGATGTCTAAAAGGTTGAGTACGGCACCTTGTATCCCACACCTTCAAGCCTACAGGGCCATGCCTACCCTGTGACCTCATACGGCATGAGGGACAAAGATAAACCCAGTCTAGGCATCAGAGGCCACCACATACAGGTGAACCATTCTGCATGTTAACACAGTGAGTTTGACAAGATCTAAAATCACTTGGGTGACATGTCTCTGGGCATTTGGGCATTCCTGGGTGGGAGTATCTATACTAGACTTATCACGGAAGGAAGACCTACACTAATTGTGTATGTGCTGTTCCAGGGCTAGAGTACCATACTGAATAAAAAGGAGAAAGTTAGCTTTCCTTTCTCTTCTGACTGTGACATAATGTGACAAGACAACTCATTCTCCTGCCTTCTGGATGTTCCAATCGGGATGGACTGTATCCTCAAGTTGTGCACTGAAACAAACAACTTTTCCCTTAAGTTGCCTCTGTCCACACGTTTTACCACACAACATGAAAAGCATGTAATGTGGGATATGGTTTAACTAGTGGCCAAGTCGGCCAAGGCTCCACAACTCCTTCATGGGGGTCCCATCATAGCTCTGCTCAGGCTCAGACACTATGTCGACACATTAGGTCACTCTTATTTGCCACTAGGAAGACTTCCCAAGGTCCCTATGGACACTGTCTTGGTGCCACTAAGGAAGGGACAGTCCACTCTCAGTAGGCAGGGTAGGAAAAAGTTAGGCAGGCCATGTCCACTCAAGTGTTCACAGGGTCCAGCTCAACTATGCTGTCCACCAGTGAACTTTGAGCTCTGTCCTGGTATCATGTCTGCTGCTGTGAGAAAATAGTCTGACCGAAAGTAACATGAGGGTAAAGGGTTTGTTTTTCCTACTTCGTTGCTATGGAGAAGACAGAGCGAGAACCCGGAGTATCACGTCCACAACCAAGAGCAGAGAGAATAAATCTGTGTGTGCTCACTCATTTGCTTGCCTGTTCCTGTGCTCAGCTAACTTCCTTCAGTCTTACACAATTCAAGACCCAGCTCATAAAATGATGCTGCACACACGCAGGGCAGGCCCTCCCACAGACATGCCTACTGACAACCTGATCCATATAATTCCTCATTAAGACTCTCTTCCCTGGGGACTCTCGGTTGTACCAAGTTGACAGTTGTAATTAACCAGATCAAGCTCCATTGGCCCAGATCAATACCCCATCAAGCCCTACCAAGTGTCTCTCTTGTCCTCTAAACATCCCACATGTATTTCTATCTCTGTACCTTGCTCAGCACCTAGCCAGGGAGTCCTGAGGACTCTCCCGGATAGTGTAGGGGTGAAGCCTGGTTAACATAGCTAGGTGAGCTCCATTCAGGATTCAGCCATGTCTCCATAACCCTCTGCCTCTTCTGATTCATATACACCTACCCTGAATGTGACTATTTCAGACTAATTCCAGGGGGCAGCGTGTTCAGAGTCTCTGGTGAGTGGCCTTCCTTGAGAGCTCTCACATCATCTCCCCCATCCCCGGGCCTATCCTCTAAGCCTTCCCCCAAGTCTGCAAATCTAACTTCCTGCTGTAACACACAGAAAGCCAAGACTTTGTCCTCTCTCTGCCTCCATGTTTGGTGAATTCATGGCTAGGCCTGGCCCTACAAACTGTCTGGGGATCATATGTCCCTATACATCCTACCTGAGACTTGCCCAAATCAGTGTCTTTGGGTACTAGAGCTCAGGAAAAAGGAAAAAAAAACTTAGTGTGGAGGGATCCCCATTCTACAAAGAAGAGCATGCACATAGAGTTAGCTAGGGCCTCATCTTGATTAACCAGTTCTCTAAGCATCCATGCCCTTCTGGAATAAATGGGTGGTAAGGCCAGTATGAGACTATAAGCACAGTGGTCTCTCACAGCAAGAATTCCTGAGCAGAGGTGGTCTCTACTGAGACCAACTGTAAAAGTCAAGGGTAGGCTGTCTTACTAGGGAGACCCACTATGTTTTGCTAAACACAGGGAGATCAAGAGATCTCTTAGAGAAAGAGTCCCTATCTGAATGGAGAGAAAGGAGATAGAAGCCACTCAAAGCCTCCACGGTCCCTGGTTGACTGGGCTGTTTGCAACAGCAGTGACTTCAACCGCAGCTCAGACAGGGTATTCTCTAGGGGGTTCCCAGCACTGACACAAGCCTACTTTATGATCCTCAGAAAACTTTCCCTGAGAAAATGCAAAATTCATTTACCCTTCGGGAGCCCTTAGCAGTGCATTCCAGCCCATCCTGTGAAGGGCTGATAATCTAGCCACAGCCTCCACCTACCTACCCTGAGCCTGACTATGACAAATGAGAGAGGGAAGAGGATTTGAGATGTGATTTCTGATTAACACAATTACGGGGAGCATGGGCTTCGTTTTCTGGTAGACAAGACAATAAATTAATTGTGCCCTAATATGGGAAAGAAGATTGCATCCCTGAATCTCTATGCCCAGCCCCACTGCAACTCATGTATGCACAGAATAATTGCATGGTATTGTCAAGAGAGTCGTGGCAGGGATTCAATTACCCTGGAGAGTGGCTGCCTGGAAGCATACATCTTACCCCCAGACCCTACTGGTTAAAATGCTGCTTTCTGGGGCCCTGCTCTCAGCACAGGAGGCTCCAAGAGCTAGGCTGTGACTCCACACTCTTTGTGAAGCAAGAATACTTTCAAGGTCTCTGCCAACAAGAGTCCAGCAAAATATACTTGATGCCCGGAAGTGACCCCATCCACGAGCATCTCCTCAGGCTTTCAATTTTGTCCTGCAGCTGTTAAGGGTATCTATTCTGAGGTGACTCTGTCTTTGTGGGATCTATCAATTGTTCTGTTCTTGTGTCAAGAACTATTTGAGGGCTGGGCAGATGGTTCAGTGAAAAGTGCTTGTAATATAAGCATGAAGACCAATGGGTAGATCCCTGAACCTCCAATTGGCATGGCGGCCTGCCCAGAACTCCAGCCTCAGAAGGTGGACACAAGGGATCTCCAGACCAAGCTGGTCATTCAGGCTAGCCAAATCAGCAAGCTCTGGGTTTGATTGAGAGATCCCGCCTCAATGGATGAGGTGGGAGAGCTATTAAAGATGATTGCCAGCATCAACTCCGGTTTCCACGTACCCGAGCACCTACGTGCACACGCACCCATATATGCATATGTCCAATGCATGTAGATACATACACATATGCAGAGCACACACACACACACACACACACACACACACACATACACAGGGATGGAAACGAAGTGGGTGGGAGCCCCCAGAGGGCTTGAATGAGAAACAACACCTCCAAGCTTTATTCTGAAGGCCCAATGACTTCTGTGTATGGAGAAATGCAGTTAGGAGGGCTAATGTATTCATCCAGATGAGACCCAGTGATTCCCACCAGACCTACAGTAATGCAAGGAATAGCAGATTTGAAATCTCTTCTCCCTGGGTTCTATGAAGATTTCCCCAAACAGAAGTGGAGTACAAGCTCACCACAACCCCACAGGTCTTAACTTGAGCACTCGGAAGGGTACAGTGGAATTCAGAATGCTGTAGACCAATCAAGTTGGAGGAAGGATGACAGTTCTGGCCCTGAGCAGTTTCATTTAAGATGCCCATAAGGTATCCAAGTGGCACTTCCCATAGTCATCAGCATGTTAAGAGTGGAGCTTGTTAAAGAATGTAGATCCTCTCACCTTGCCCTTGAGCCCTTCTCGTGAGCCCATAATGATTCTCTTCTTCCAATTGTTTGAGCGCTACACAGCAGAAGGCGACTTCTGACATAAATGTCATATTTGCTTTAGGATTTAAAAGCCAATAGAATTCCTGTGTCTCAGGAGACCTTTCACGGAAATCCCGGGATGAGACCAGCAATTCCTACCGAAATGCTGCACCAACTTTGAGCGTTCGGCCACATGCACGTGTGCTCCGCACTGACTTTTCCAGCCTCTCTCCTCCTCCCTCTAGACTGGCAGGGTTATTTGCTTCACCTGTAGGGCTAATCATAGTAGACTCTTGAAGGAACCTACAGTTACAGAAGTTAGTGTCGGCCCATTGAACACTACGGGGTCTCAGGGGCCTTCCACCCTTACTAGAAAGATCCAAACAACCTCTCTTCATGGTTGTCACTTTTTTGATGTTTCCACTTTTTATGAATGAGCTCTACTTTTAAAAAAAAAGTTATTTATTTAGTGTATGTGAGCACACTGTAGCTGTCTTCAGACACACCAAAAGAGGGCATCAGATTCCCATTGCAGATGTTGTGAGCCACCATGTGATTGCTGGGAATTGAACTCGGGACCTCTGGAAGAACAGCCAGAGCTCTTAACCACTGAGCCATCCCTCCACACCCCCGCCCCATTTTTGGGCTCTACATTTTACGAATGTCTTATTCATAGTGTTCCCCTTCTCACCTCTGCACACTTTATAATGTGTCGTCTTTCCCTCTTTAATATGTAGAAATTCTTCATATAGGTTGGCTACTTAATTTTCGTTATTAACAAAATGGTTTGTGCTTTTATATTGTTTGGGTGGGCTTTCTTTTTTTTATATAAACATGTATATTGAATTTTTATTATTAAAGATAAATTCATCTTTTTTCTTTGTGGTGGTTTTCTGTGTTCTTTGGTAAATTATTTACAATGAGATCATAAGATATTCTACAATGATCTAAAAGGTTTTACTGTGCATGCTTAGATTTTTAATTTACTTTGTACAAAATTATCCTGCTTAGTTTTCTTTTGCTATGACAGAAACCAAGCTTGTCCGGGACACAAAACCACTCGGAGGTGGGAGGAGCTTACAGGTCCCGGCCAATCACTGAGGCAGGAAGTCAAGCAGGAGCAAAAGCCATGGAGAATTGCTACTTAGCACTTCACCCTCCGTGGCTTGCTCAGCCTGAAGCTCATACCACTCAGAGCTGATACCACCACACCAGGCTGAGCCCTCCCACATCAGTTAGCAATTAAGAAATCACCCTGGGGTTGGGGATTTAGCTCAGTGGTAGAGCGCTTGCCTAGCAAGCGCAAGGCCCTGGGTTCGGTCCCCAGCTCCAAAAAAAAAAAAGAAAAAGAAAGAGAGAGAGAGAGAGAGAGAGAGAGAGAGAGAGAGAGAGAGAGAGAGAGAGAGAGAGAGAGAGAAAGAAAGAAAGAAAAGAAAGAGCCCCACAGACACTCCCTGTCAGGACAATATCACACTGCTTAACCTCGAGCTTTCTTCGATTTCTAACGTATGACAGGATCATAATTCACCACCAATTATTCACGATTCGGGTCGTATTCGTAGCCTTTAACTCTCCATATGTGTTGAAATGACACTTCGTCACATGCCGCGAAATAAAACCTTGTCATGTTAACTTGAATAACAACGGATTCACAACTTAATTTTTGGAGAACTAGTATCTTTATTTCGACACTTGTTGTAGGTGAGTCTAGGACACTCCCCACTATTTCATGTTTACTTGGGTTTTTTCAGCGATGTCTTAGCAGTTCTCTTTCTCTAAGGAGGCGGAACTGCCACTGTGTGAGTCACAGTGATCTGATAGCCCCTGTGTTCAGTACACTGGCCAGGCAGAGCCATCTCTGTACATGCCTCATACATGAACACATACACATGTGTACACACACTCACACACACACACACACACACACACACACACATACACTTTCCTAATGTTGTCGGTTGTACCTTTCAAAACTTTACATTTAAACTTTTTATGTTGTAGCCCCCCAACACAGAATGGCTGTTCTCCCGTATCTGTCTGCATCCAGCTGAGCTCTTTTCTCAACTAAAGCAGCCTGAAGATTACTAGATACTTCTATGCATTAACTGTACAGTCTACACACAGTAAAATGTGTTTTCTTCCTTTCTACTCCTCATACTCCTGCTACATGGGCTAAGACCTCAGGCTCGAGGATGAGCAAAGCACTTTCCCTTTGCCTTTGACTTTAAACAAAGTTTGCAAATGTTAGTTATGGCATTCTGCTACATGCATGAAACCCACACTCAGTGACTAAAGAAGTTCCCTCCATTCCTAAGGTGTTAAATGTTTGCTATTCTTTCTTTCTTTTCATCTGTAGTAAAATTATTAATTTTGCCTTTTGTCTTAGTCGGGGATTTTATTGCCGTGATTAAAAACACCATGACCGAAGGCAATTTGAGGAGGAAAGGGTTTATTTTCCATGTTACAGTCCATCGCTGAGGGAAGTCAGGACAGAAACTCAAGCAGAGGAGGAACCTGGAGGCAGGAGCTGAAGCAGAGGTCATGGAGGGATGCTGCTTACTGGCTTGCTCACCTTTCTTAAACATCTCAGGACCACCTGCCCAGGGGTGGCACCATCCATAATGGGCTGGTCCCTCCCTCGTCAACCACTAACTTAGAAAATGCCACACAGACGTTAGCATTTTCTTGGCTGTGGTTCTCTCTTCTCGGATATGTCTGGGTTTGTGATTCATACTGTTACTCCATATTGCTTTCCAAGGAGCAGCTCAGCCATAGTCATAGCACATTACCTTTTGTATTTATTACTTGAGTTTGATTGACGTTTGTTTATTTATGTTAATGAGCATAGCTGGCCTGTAATTTTCTCTATTTGTGTCTTCATTTATTTAATTCTTTTATTAACAAGGTTACGCTATCCCTACAAAGTTAGCCAAGAGCCATCCTCCATATTCTTCAGAAAGTTTACATACCATAGAGACTATCTGTCCCCTGATTCCTTTGAAAACTTACCCTACAGTCATCTGACATCTCCCTCCACCCCAGAGCACTGGCTGACACTGAGGACATGGAAAAATACGTATTTTTTGCATATGTATGTGAGAGGTTGAGGGGTACATGTGTGGGGTGTACATGTACATGAGTATGTATGTGGAGGCCAAAGGTTGGTGCCAGGTGTCTTCCGCAGTCTGCTTCCGCTTTATTTACTGAGGGAGGGTGTTCACTTGAACCCAGAGCTCACTGGAGTGACTAGTCTAATAACCAATATCCGGTAGAGGTCCCCTGTCTCTGCCCACTTTGTACTGGAATCACAGATGAGTCACCATGCCAGCTAAGAGGGGACCGAGGATCGCTAAAAGTGCTTTATGCACTGAGCTACCTTCTCCCCAGCCCTTTAAACACCAGCCTCATTGTCTGTCCCTCCCTCCCTCCCTGCCTTCCGTCCCTCCCTCTCTCACCTTTTTTTATTGGATATTTTATGTATTTACATTTCAAGTGTTATCCTTCCCCAGTTTCCCCCTCTCCCATCCCCATTCTCATTCTCTTGATGATTTTTTGCCCATTCAGCTTTTCTATCTCATCACTTGTCAATTTCAGTAATACTTGTCAAGAAGTTACACAAACGGCTACATTTGCATAGGGTCTTAGCATCCTTCGACCGATTAAATCGCAGTTCCGTTTTTCATTTCCTCTCTCGTTTATTTCTGTTCCTTGTCTTTTCTTCTTTCTACCTCTTTGGCTCACATTCTTATTTATCTCACCGATGAGATATGTCTTATTCACTAGTCATTAATGTAAGCAAAGCTGTAAGTTTCTGTTTAAATACAACCACCCTTTTTTCTATCTAGTACTTCTGATCACAGTTCAAGTTTAAGGAACTGTAGAAATGGTCCCTGAAAGTAGAGTCCTTCAAATTCGCACATAATATTAATGTTTCCTATTAACATTCTTTTTTTTTACCTTAGCCCATGAACTATCCTTATATATTTTCCATGTCCTCAAATATGTAGCTTTGGTTCATCTGTTTACTGCTATTTTTTTCTTTTTACTTTTTACGTGTGTGTGTGTATATGTGTGTGTCTGTCTCTCTGTATGTCTCTGTGTGTATGTGTGTGTGTGTGTTTGAGTATGTGTATGTTTGTGTGTGTGTATGTTCATGTGTCCATGTATGTATATGTATGTATGTATGTTTGTTGGTCTCTGTGTGTGTCTCTGTGTGTCTGTGTATGTGTGTTTGACAGTGTGTGTCTGTGTGTGTGTTTGTGTGTGTCTCTGTGTGTGTGTACATGTATGTGTGCATGTGTGAGCCGATGTGTATGCGCTCTGTGTATGTGTGTGTGTGTATGTGTGTGTGTGTGTGTGTGTTTGTGTGTGTGTGTACACTCTCATATGCCAATCAAGGCTGTCTGGTGTCCTGCTCTGTCTCTCTCTTCTTACTCTCTTGAGACACAGTCTCTCATTGAACTTGGAACTACGACAGCAGCCAGCAAGCCTCAACAATCCTCCTGCCTTCGCCCTAGACAGGACTGGGGTCACAGACACACACGTGACCACATTCGGCTTTTCTATGTAGGTTTGGGAACTCGGGCTTAGCTCCTCACACTTACTGAGCAGGCACTTGTACCTACTGAGCCCTTCTATTGTTTGTCTCCTTACTGATTTCAGGCTTGTTCGTACGCTATAACATCTTTGCGGTTCACTGAGATTGGCGTTCGGTCTTGTAGATGATCAATGAACTGCTAAAGTTCCACACGTCACCGAGCTCTGTGCACGCTCTTTGGGTACTCTCTTTGATTGCTGAGCTGCATAGTTCTCCAATCAATTTGGCTTAATTGTATAGTCCAAATTGTCTGTGTGTCCCCACAAGGTTTCAATAGGCTTCACTGGAGAGATGACGAACTCTCTCAGGGTCCATGAATTACATGTTCTTATAACTATGTCATCTTTAGCTTTGTAAATAGGAAGCTGTGGTTTTCAGTTGTGGATGATTTAGGACGTCCTGGTGAGTTATTTTTTTTCTATTATAAATTTTCCTCACAGTTCCTTCATAATGGTGGTTATGTTGTTGTTGTTGCTGCTGCTGTTGTTGTTGTTTCCCTTGGGGCTGTTTTCCTGTTAATTGTCAGGGAGCTGTTTGATTGTTTATGTTCAGGATGTAATTCTGTAAATAATCTAAATCTGAATGTTTTAACTCTATTAGTGTCTGTTTTCTTTTTCTGCTTTCAGCCACTGCAGCTAGAGGGGCTGCTGATCCGTTTGGGTTTCTTTCCAACCCCTTACCACACAGTATTTTGTGCTTTCTGTTTGTTTTTGACTTCCTGATTTATTTTTCCCTGTCATGGCTGAAATTTCTTGTTCCTGCTTTTATTCATTGAAAATTACACATTTTATCATTTATAGCTGCACATAAAGTTGCATGCCTACGTGTGTGTGTGTGTGTGTGTGTGTGTGTGTGTGTGTGTGTGTTACAGTGGGTTTGTGCATACATGCATATGTGTGTATAGAGAGGCAAGAGGTCATCCTTGAGTGACATTCCTCAGATTTCACCATTTTTGAGAAAAGGTCTCTCACTGGCCTGGGACCTGCTATGTAGGTTAGGCTGGACAGGTAGGGGCCCCAGGCATCTAACTGTCTCCAATTCCTTAGGGCTGGCATAACAAGCCACTCCTGGATTTTATCCCAGGAGTTCTAGGGCATGAACTCTAGGCCTCACGCTGGCAAGACAAGCTTTCTGCTGAGTCAGCCATCTCCTAGTCCCCACATAAAGCTTGTAAAACTGTTTTTACACATAAATTTTTTAACACTTGAACTTAACAGACTTTAAATGTAACCAGCCACGCTCCAGTTCCTGGACTCTGTGAACACTCCACGAGTGACTTCTACTTGCCATCATCCTCTTTCTCCTTCTATCCATAGCCCACTACTTCCAATCAAGCTTAGTCCTATCGATTTCCTGCTAACGGGCAATCTGTGTCTGGTTCTGGTCATAGCCTCCATGCAGGCAATGGCTCAGTACAGTTCCTGAATGGATGGACAGTGCTGCTCCCTGGGTGGTTTGGGTGAGATGGCCAGAGGCTTGGGCATTTGAACACTTGCTTGGTCCCCAGTTAGTGGTGCTGTTTGGGGATGGGTTAGGTGGTACAGCCTTGCTGAAGGAAGAATGTCACCGAGGGACTGACTTTGAGAGCAAAGAGGAAGTGTGACACTAAAGGACTAGCTTTGATAGCAAAACACTTTACCTACTTCCAATATGTGACCTCCCTCCGTCTTGCTGCTTTGTGCTTGCAGCTGAAGATGTAGGCTCTCTGCTTCCTGCTCCAGACGCCATGCTTGCGTGCTACCACACCTCTCCATCATAGTGGACTCATCCTGAGGAAGCGAGTGCTGATCCTCAGTTCCCTTTTCATTCAGTCTCAACCCATTTGATGATGATGCCCACGTGTATTGTGGGTCTTCACACCTTAATAAGCCCAACCTGGAAACTCCATCACAAGCACACTCAGAGACGTGTCCTCTAGGTCATGCTAGAGCAGTAGTTCTCAACCTTCCTAATGCTGTGACCCTTTACTACAGTTCCTCAAGCTGTGGTGACTCCCCGCCCCAACCATAAAATTAATTTTATTGCTACTTCATAACTATAATCTTGCTACTGTTATTATAGTGTAAATATCTGATATGCAGAATATCTAATATGTGACCGCTGTGAAAGGGTCACTTGACTCCTCCCCCAACCAGAGGTTGGGACCCACAGATTAGAAAACCACCATCCTAGATGCTGTCAAGTCGATCAATCATAACACCAAGATGTGCCAAGAATTTCCCACACATGACATCACATCCCCAGCTCCTGCTGCGGTTCCCCTTCTGTGCCATAGAGCAGAGCTACTCTACCTTAATTCTTTTGTTCTGTTTGCTTTTCCTCTCGGTTCTTTTGTGGCGCCTCCACCCAGCTGTTCACTCCTGTGTCTTACTGCTCCCTTTCTTACTCTCTCCGCTGTTCCCACCCACCAGCTCTGCCTTATCAGCTCTGCCTCCCCACACAGCTTCAGCCTGTGCATGACACCCCATTCACTCTGGGGGGTCACCATGACATGCGAGTGAGTTCCGGTAAGCACAGGGACAGTAGTGTCCCTGTTGCAATCCTTAGTGTGCACTGCCAACTTGACAAGCCTCCGGGCACACCTGCCAGGCTTTATTGTGCCTCTGGGAATGCCTATGGGGGATTTTACTGATTGAAGTTGATTGAGGTGGAAAGAAAGACCTAACCTAAAAAAGGGTCGCGTAAAAAGAAATCTGGATGAACACTGGCATTCATCCCTCTCTGACTCCTGACCATAGGTGCAGTGTGGCTCATGCTCCTGCCTTCAGGGCCTCTAGGTCATGCTAGAGCAGTAGTTCTCAACCTCAATGGACAGCACCCTCAAACTGTGAGCCAAAATAAACACTTCCTCCTTTAAATTGTCAGAGCGCTTTACTTCACAACAACAAGGAAAGCGACTAAGACAACTGCATTCAGAGTCCAGCACCTTGCAAAGCACTTGCAAGTATTTCCTCAGTCCCGCTAGGTAGATGATATCCACTGTGAATTCCACAGAGCAGGATAAGCAGGGACTCGTTACTGCCCTTGTTTTACAAAGGGTGTGCAGCGACCTGACAGTGGCCTACAGTTCAGAGTGAGAGCAGAACAGGATCCAGCTCCCGTCCTGTGCCAGTGCCCCCTGTCCCCACTGGGTCCCTCCATCCTGAGTTCTGGCAGAGGTTGACAGCACAAGCACATGAAGAGAACACCCATGCCCAGGTCACAACTCCACCCCATGTCCCTAGACTCCCCATGCCTTGGTAGGTTTGGAAGGTGATATCAATTCCTGGTTCCAGCCAAAGCATCCTGCTTCTTGACCTAAGGTGGAAATCAGCTAAGCATCAACTGTCATCAACTGAGCATATCAGCCCATGCATCCCCCACCCCTCTGCAACTATGAACCAAAATGAAGTTCTCTTCCATTAGATTGACTGTATTAAGTATTTTGTCAAGTGGTGAGAAAAATAATTAACACAATATTCTGGTTGGCTTTTGTCACCTTGACACAAATTAGAGTTATTAGGGGAGAAGAACCTCAATTGAGAAAATGAACCCATCAAATTGCCTGTAGGTGAGACTGTGGGGCATTTTCTTGGTTAATGATTGATACAGGAGAATATGGGCCACTCAAGAGCAGGTGAGTTTTGATAAGAGAGGAGGCTGAACAAGTCACAAGGAGCAAGCCAGCAAGGGGTGTTCCTCTGGTTTCTGCTTTAGTTCCTGCCTCCAGGTTCCTGCCTTAACTTCTTCAATAGAAACACTAAGACACAGCCTTCTTAAACTGTCCTGTCATCTGCTTCCTGTTTGTAGGTCCTCAGGACTCTTGTGTCTCTGAAGAGGCCATTCTTATCCAGATTTCATGTCATATTTTGCCTACATGGGTCATTTTTCTATAGCGGGGCTTTCTCAGATCTGCCAGGAGTATAAATAACAACACAGAGGCTATTAATTACGTTTAAAGCTTAGGTCTTTTGCTTGAGCAGTCTCCCGGCAACTCTAAATTAGTCCAACTAACTAACCTACCACCCAACATATGGTTTATTTCTTTCTCTGCTCCGCTGTAGTCTGCATCTGTTCCTTTTGTGTCTGCTTTTGGAATCATCCAAATCTGCATCTTTTTCCCAGCCTTCCTCTCCCTGCCTGGAAGTCCCACCCACTTTCTTCCTGCCCAGGTATTGGCCATCAGATCTTTATTACAACCAATCAGAACCTCCGATACAATTCTCACTTGCCTAAAGGCAAGAAAAAAAAATGACAAAACACAAGACTGGTGATGAACCATAGAAATGACAATAACCAACATCCTGCCAGCATTTAGCTCCCTGCTGGCACAAAATTAACAACTGAAAATACAGAGACACACCTTCACACAATGTGTAGAAAAGATTACTGCAACACTTCTGTAAATCATCTCCACCAACTAGTTTGTGTGATCTTTTTGAAACTAAAGTAGGATGTGGCCTTACACGTTAAATGTGTGTGTGTGTGTGTGTGCGTACGTGTGTGTGTGTGTGTGTGTGTGTGTGTGTGTGTGTTTAAGGTATGCCTTTATGATCCTCTGAATTTCCTCAGTGTCTGTTGTAGTGTCTCCTTTCTGCAACACTTCTCTTCTGTAAACCATCTCTACCAAGCAGTTCATGTGATCTTTTTGAAACTGAAGTAAGAAATGGCCTTACACGTTTAGTGTATGTGTGTATGTGTGTTTAAGGTATGCCTTTATGATTCTCTGAATTTCTTCAGTGTCTGTTTTAATGCTTTTTCTTTTTTTCTCTAATTTACAGCCTCACTTTCTTTGGACTAATTTGGCTAAAGGTTTGTTATTGTTAATCTTTTCAAAGAACCAACTCTTCATTGATTCTTGGTTTGTTTGTTTGGTTGTTTTGTTTGTTTGTTTGGTTTGGTTTTTTGTTTTTTGGTTTTTACATTTTACTTATTTCAGATCAGATTTTTTTAATTATCTCTTTTCATATACTTCTTTACTTTTTTTCCCTTTCCAAGGCCTGTGCTTATAGACATTATAGGCCCCAAGGGAGAACCTGCTACTGTTATGCTTCTAAATGGACATAGTATTAAACCAAGTCCTATTAATTTATCAGTATGCCCGTAGACTAATGCATCTCAAAGTCCTCATCAGAGAAGATTCTCTCTTTTTTTTAAATAAAACAAAATATAATAAGCTAAAACGAAATGAAATCATCAGAATTGGACAACTCCTGGCATATCCCATGACCTCTGCTAGGTCCCATATGTTGAAAACTTGGTTCCCAACGAGGCCCTACAGGGACATAGGCAAGCCAACTTTAAGAGGTGGAAACCAGTGTCGGTTACTTTTCTCATAGCTCTGACAATAACCAATCAAAGCAACTTAAGGAAGGAAAGGTTAGTGGTTTCAGCTACTCCAGGGAAGTCGTGAAAGGAGATTAGGGCAGCCAATCTCAAAGTGGAGAGATGGACACCAGTACTTCGTTTATTTTCTCCTTCTGTGGCGTGCAGGACCACAGCCCATGGAACTGTGCATTCCACAGTTAAGGTGGACCTTCCTATCTCAAGCAACCTAATCTAGAAAGCTTCTTCCCATACACACCCAGAGGTTTGCCTTATAAGTAATTATAGATCCTCACACACACACACACACACACACACAAATTTGCAGAATTATAAGCTAAAATAAATCTTTCCTCTTTATAAGCTAATTGTCTCGAGTGTTTGTTACAGTAATAAAAAGCTGACTCCCGCAGGCTTCTCCCTCCTCCCGCCTGCGCTTTGACAGTCCTCATCAGAGTGAAAGCTCCAGAAACAACATCACTGAGCCCATGGGCAGGCCATTAGTGCTCCATGGCACTGGAGGTTAGGGAAGGGAGACATCCCAGGACTGATTTTCTTGTAATGGACCAGACGGCAGTTTATGGCCTCCAGGGACTCAGCTCTGAGCCATTTGCAGAGGACACTCTTGGAGATTCTATCGAGCATGCCTTCCAAGTCAGGGATGATTACATACACCTCTTCAAACCCCACGCGGTCATTCCATGTGCATATACTGAGCTTGGTACTTGTCCCAAGCCTGTAGTCTAGCAGAGCAGACCGCTGCCCCTAGTAAGACATTGTTGGATTGTTCCGTGTGCAATGGAATTTTCCAGAGTTTACAGTTATTTCCTCACTAATGAGAAGCGGCATCTTTCTTGCGCACACGTACACATCTCTTCTTTGAAGCGTTTACCTGTGTGTTCTACCCGTTTTTCTCTCATGTTCAGTTTTTTTTTGTTGTTGTTGTTTTGTTTTGTTTTGTTTTGTTTTGTTTTCCCCCTTCTCTTTTTCTGAAACATTGGGATCTGTAGTTCTTTGCTGAAGGCCTCGTTAACGGCCTTCTCTGCTCTGTCAGTTTCTGTGTGGCCATACATTCAGCTTGTTTTTGGAATGCGCTTCCGGTTAGGCTGTGGAAGGCCACGCCCCTTCTTCTGAATGAAGGAACCATGCAAGGTGGCTGTGTGAACACCACAGGGCACTATGATTCCAGACGGATCTGTCAACCTGCTCTACCTTCTTAGCTGTCCCAGAAGCACAAGAAGGTTAAGAAAGGCTTTCTATCTCTGGGAATGGGCTGAGGGTGGGGGACCTCTCCCTTAGATTCATAGGATAGCCACAGAAGTCCAGTCACCTGTTTGGTGTTTTTGCCCTTTATCACAAAACCTTCCAACGTGTATTTTCAAAAGGTAAAAGTTTCTAAAAGTTATTTGAATTTTTTGTTTTAAAAAAGAGTTTTCATGGGGGTCTGGGCAGATGGCTCAATGGGCTCTGAGGGCTAAGTTCAAATCCCCAGCACCATATAAAACCTGTACATCAAAATGATGCATTCCTGTCACCCACCTGCATACAGAGGAGACAGGACAGTCCCTTGGATTTGCTGGCCAGATAGTTTAGCCAAATTTTGAGCTCCAGGCTGAATAAGAGATCGTGTCCCAAAACTTAAGATAGAGAGGAAGAGAGGAGATTTCCACTGCCGAGCTTTGGCCTTCATGTTTACATGTACATGCACACATACAAGCACATATGTGCGTATACACGCACATGTGCACACGTGCGCGCGCACACACACACACACACACACACACACACACACCATTCTCTAATTATGCGTTTGTGTGGTTGAAAGCATCAGATAACTGTACAAAGTTGGACAAACAGCTATGCCCTTGATTTGGCCCAGAGCATGTGACTTCTCGGAGGAAATAGTTTGTTTGAAGCTATAGTTATCGCTCTAAGGAACTGCTGGGTGTGGTCCTTCTCCTTGTGCAGGAAGGAGGGTATTCTCTCCTCTCGAGGCTTCTGCTCCCCAGCAGTCAGCAGGACCACACACAAGTTATGCAACTTCCAACACTCATTGTCAATAGCGCAGTTACATCCTAATTCTGGGTGGACTGAGAATGCAAAAGTTCCCACACTCCTGGGGAAAGCCCAATTGTGTTGTAGCCATGGTAACGGGGCAGCAGAACCAGTGCTAAAGCCTTTCAAAGGCCCCAGGGAAGACGTTTTCTTTGCAGCCAACCAATCAGTGCCATCCCTGTGTGAAATCCAGCCAATCGGAGAACAGGCTCCCTTGTCCCCAGCCTCAGTGGTTGGTAGATCAGCACTCCTGCGGTGCAGCTCCCTCCTGGAGACAGCCTGAATCGCAGTGTCCTGCTTGCTTGAGTGAGCAGTGAGTCCAGTTTTGCTTTTGATTTCCGAGTAGAGAGATAGTCTCGTTGTGCTTGATAAAGTTATCGTTCAATGTATACATTGTGGCTATGCTAATTAAGACTTTCACGCCCAAGCCCTTTCCTCACATAACTTTTTACTGCTTTCCATTACTGTTTGCTTTGTGAATTTTCATCTGCTTAGTTTTCTGTCTTTTGTTGTGGTTCATCTTACCCAAACTGCCTGATTATTCTGCATTACATTTGTTTATTTTCGTATAAACTGAGGACACGATCACTCCAAGGTATGGTTAAGCAAGCAGGCGGTTTTTATTGTAGCTACGGGACAGAGAACAGTCAGTGGCATCTGGTAGAGTCCAGAGCACAGAGAGAAAGTGGTGGACCGAACACAGCCACCAGAGTGGACTTAGGTATGAAAGCAGAGAGGGGGGAAGAGTGAGAAAGGAAGTCAGGGAGGGGACAAGAGCAGAAGGCAGGAGAAAGTCGTGGCAGGAACAGCAAGGCTACATGGAGAAACGGTTAGTCTAGGGAGGGAAGCCATGAGATGTTTAGGGTAAGTGGGGTGAGAAAAGCCAGGATGCCAGCATGGACTCTGAAATGTGTGACCACACTTGGGATCCTGGGGGCCAGCATGAGCTTTGGTATGCTAATAGGTACCACAGATGGCCATTTGTCCTTCTGCCAGCAATAAGGGAAGTGGCTCCTTTGGTAGTTCCTGAGGGATGCTAGTTTTTGTCTAAATGCCAGAATTTGAGGGAAGTTGCCAGTGGTCTCCTTCAGACCTGAACTCTTTTTTCTGTACTTGTTCCAGAATCATCCCCAAACTTTCTTCCAGTATATCAGCCTAATCCGTTAGTTGTGTTTCCTACAGAATCTCCCTGGATGGCCCTGATGATTCCAACTGTTTAATCACAGAAGGGTACCCCTCACTATTTTCCTGGGGTCCCTCCATCTCATTGTACTCCTGTTTCCTGCAACCTGGGCAATGTGCCCATCTGGAAATGTCTCACATTCCCACCCTTGATTGGTAGCCGATGTTATGGGCTCAGTTATGTCTACGGCAAATTCACATGTTGAAGTCCTAACTCCACTATCCCAGAGTCTGATTGTATTTGGAGACATAGCCTTAGAAGAAGTCATTAATGTAAGATGATATTGTTATTAGAAGTTTAAAGAGTAGGAGCTGGGAGTTGTAGGTAAAAGAGCTTGCTTTGCACACAAAAAGGCCTAGGGATGGATACCCAGCACCCACGCAAAAACCAGATATAACTCTGCATGCCTGGCATTTGAGGTGAGGGGTAGGGGGAAATGGGAAGATTTCCAGGGCTTGCTAGACAACTGGCTAGCCAAAATTAATAATAATAACTGTTATCATCATCATCATCACCATCATCATCATCCATTTTAAAATAGTGAATGCCAGGTTAGTTGGAAGACCTTTCATTAAAGCAAAAAGAAGCAGAGAGCAATACGAAGATATCCAATGTTCTCCTCTGACACACACATACACACACACACACACACACACATGCGCGCGTGTACATATGCACTCACTCACACATGTGCACACATGCCTGTACGACACATGAATGCACACATGTACACACCGAAAGGTATGTTAAATGGAAGAAATTAGGGTACAGACCATGCAAAGTGACCTTGCAAAGAATGAATGTGTCTGCATGGGGCCTGGGAATAACAGGCTCTGAGCAAGGAGAAAGGCCCAGGAAGGAATTAAACTTGCTGACACTGCAGTCCAGACCCTCATCACGCACAGATGTGAGAAGATGTGTTGTTTGGTTGAAGCTTCTTGGGCTGTGGCTGTGGCTGTGGCAGCTGAGTGCAGTGTGGCCTAAATGAGCATGATTTTCCTTCAGAATGTTAAGATATTGGTGCTTCCTTCCAGCCCTCTGAATTACGAGAACCTTCCACCACTCGATTCTTGGGTCATTGTATCTGACCCTATCACCTTATCAGAACGTCCCTCAGAGATGGGCTTGCCTGCCCTCGGTGCTTTGAAATCTGAACCCTAATCAATCACAGGCCCCAGCCTGAGTGGTTTCCCACTAAACCCCATCCTGCTCCGGGAAGCCAAGGCCCTGGGAAACTGAGACAGACTCTGGAGGGAAAACTAAAGGGACCCATCTTCGCTAAGTACGTGTGGCTCAGGCAGTGGTGGTGGGCATCTTCTCTCTTCCCTGGCATCGTAGGGGACCTGTTGACCCTGCCATCCTGTGACCACCTGACACCTGACACATACTCATGAGCCCAATTCCGCAGCCACCGAGCCAACTTGGGTGCCACCGAGCTGCCATGCCCTGTACCTGGTAGGTAGAAACTCAGAAGCCAACACCCAGGCTTCCTGAGTCAGAAGCCCCATAAAGAGACTCCTAGTGTCTCTTCAACTTGGTTTTTGATTTCAGAGATGTCCTTCCACAGAAAACCACAGGGGGCATTTAAGTAAGTCCAACTCATGGAATCATCCTTCTGGGTGACCTAAAGTAAACTTGTTCATTAGAATATTAAAGTCTCTCACCCACCATCTGTGAGCATAGAGTGTGTAAGACAGAGTAGTCACCAATTGAACATGTTTAGGAAGAAGCCTGCCTCTACGTGTAATCCCCGGTCTTTACAACCCGAATGTCTGCAAGGTTCCTCAGTAAAATCACCTCGTGTCCATGTCTGGTGATGCCCTGCCTTCAAATTAACCCTATGCTGTCCTCACAATGGAAGAACTTTCTCTCCTTCTGTGCCCAAGCTGCCTCTAGCTTTGTAGCTTGCAAGGGTGAACCCGTTGTAAGGCACTCCCTGCAGGTTCACGCTGTCCTGGATCACTCTGGACATAATGAATGGCTTACTACAGCCACAATCCTGACCTGTTGTAATGGTCGGTGGTAATACTCAGCCTAGCACATGGAAGGCAGGGACATTACAGGCACCTGTAAAGGATTATCTAGATCAATGTTAGGCTATGAGAATGCTTCTGAGGGGTTGTCTTGACTGCGTTAATTGACAAGGGAAGACTCATCCTAATTATGGGCGGTACCATTCCCTAGGCAGGGGATCCTAAGCCACATGAGTGGAAACTTTGGTCTGAGCACTAACATGAATTTTTCATTGTTCTCTGCCCTGATGTAGCATGGCCAGGTCTCTCAAGTTCCTGACACTTTGACTTCCCTAGAACTGTAAGATAAATAAGACTGTGAAGTAAATTGCTTTTGTCAGAGTGTTTTAACACAGCCACAGGTAAAGAACTAAGACAGCATTCAACCCTACAGCCTTCTTGGGAGAAGGAGATTCATCCAGTTACAAAACTATTGAGGTCAAAGGTGGATCCTGAGGCTCCTTGTGGTTGTGTGGAAAACACTGATCAATGCCTCACCACAAATAGGGGCACATACAATAAAGGATCATGTTGAGTTTTTGTCATGCATGTATAAGTATGTGCATGTGTATCTGTATATCATGTAGATGTATATGATGCATATGTATATGTATTAGAATTAACTAATCCTCTCTGTCCCTCTGTTCTATTTTCCACTGAACTAAATTGGGCAGTAATTGCTTAATTTGATCTTTTAAATTTTTAACAAGGATAGTTATCAAGAGTTTGCTGTTGTAATTAGTAAGAATGTCTTTAAAACCTAAAGGAAATTGTAAGGCTTGAGACCACAATGTTCTGGGCAGGGAAGTAAGCTGTTGACAGTCCTTCTCTCTTTCTTGCTCTGTCTCTCTGTCTTCCTGTCTCTGTCTGTCTCTCTGCCTCTGTCTCTGTCTCTCTGTCTCTCTGTCTTTCTCTCCTTCCATCCCTTCCCCCCTTCCCTTCCCCTCTCCCTCACTCCCTCCACATGGAAGGGTGTGTCTGTGTTTGTGTGGGTACCTGTGTGATCAGGTATGAAATGCACACGTGTAGTGTGAACTTGGAAGCCAAAGGTCAGCCTTGAAATCATCCCTTAGACAAAAACCACTTTGTCGATCGATGTTTATGGCTAGTGGTGCCAAATTGTCATAGTCACTAGTTTGGCCTTGTTCATGCGGCCACCATAGCCTTCCATGTACGCTTCCGGTCCAGGGACCCACAGACCCTGTGGTCATTCCAGTGTCAACAAGAGTTAATACCCTTTGTACATGAGTGGGGGATCAGTCACTAGTGAAATCAATATAAAACCTCCAGTCATCTTGAGTCCTCCCTAACTGAGTCCTTGGCCTCACCTCTAGGATATACTCAGCCATGGAAGGAACCCCAGGTGGAGGACTAACGTGCTTATTTACATTGAGAGAGCTTCTCACGTAAAAATAAGCTAGCAATCCAGCCAGCCTCAGTGCAGTGGGTGGAGGGTGTTCAGGAGTTCTGTCCACTCAGGCCCACTGTTTCCCGCATGGGCAGCCTTTCTGTCTCAAGAGCACGTCCTCTAAGAACTGTTTCATTTGGTGAGCCTGGCATGTTTTTTTTTTTTTTTCCGTCAGACTATCAGTATTAAGTACAAGTGGGCGGTTTATTTACTCATAGTCTCTGGCAATCTGCCAGCGTTGGTTCATACCAGACATGAGCTGGCTATTAGCCAGCTCGTTAGCAACTGTTCTCCCCAGTTTTGTGGCCTTGGGACCTGTAGGCACTTCCTTAAAGAGAGATGGGTAGTGATAGAGGTCAATTTCTCCATCTGTTCCACAGTTAATGAGACATTCTTCCCCCTCATCCCAGAGGTTCAACAACCTGGCAAGGACTGGCTCCCCAGGGCTCTGTCTACATTCCCTTCTTTTTGATAAAAGGGACTTAATGCTCTAAATCACATACTGAGGTTTTTATCTTGGCTCCCAGCTCTCTTTCTTTTTGGCTTCTCCCTGCAAAGTGTCTTTGAGGCCAGCTTTTAGCACAGTGAAAACATTCCATCTGCTCTGTTCCCAGAGATTCAAGGCTCCAGTTCACTTCTTCAGGATCCGGCTGACTCTGCCAGATGTAAGGTCCAGGGTTTGATGCTGAAAGGAAAGGGGGAACTGTAGGCCAAGAGACTGAAGCTTTGTAAGGAAATACAAAACTGTTCACTCTGGGCAAAGGCCCTAAGCAGGCAGACACCATCAGGTACCAAGGTACACACCAGCACACTCATGCTGCACATAGGCAGGGGCAGGCACGTGCGTGCACGCACACACACACACACACACACACACACACACACATTAAAGGCGCCAGGTCACCCTGTGGTACAACTCCACTGGCATAACTTGGCACAGAGCATAGATGTTAGAGGAAAAAAAAATAGTATAAACTGTATAAATTTTGGGTGAGTTGGGAATCTAACTCTTGGCTTCATGCATGCTAGACAAACACTCTAGTAGCTGTGCTGTATCCCTAACCCCTTTTTGGTTCTTACGTAAGAGCTGGACAAGGTGAACTGCCTTAGCCTTAGAGGGGAAAACAATTGTAGAATATAAATATCTGCAACTGAGTAAAAATTACTCAACTCAATGTTCAGCCTGTCCTCCCCTGAAGAATGGTGAGATGTGTTTGCTTGCCTCTTTCTCAACACACACACACACACACACACACACACACACACACACACACACACGCACACACCACCACCACCACCACCAACAACAACAACAACAACAACCCACTACATTGTTAACGGCCCTGTCCAGCTAAGACATCATACAGACATCTGTCCAGCTAAGGGATCACATAGGTATCTGTCCAGCTAAGAGCCCCAGACTTTCTAGGGAATGCCTACCTACCTCTTAGGCTCCACCCACATCCTTTTTTGTCTCCTTCCCTGATCAAAATATGGCCCCTCAGGGTAGTGAAAGCTGTTGTCCTAAGACTACAAGAGTGTCTCTGTGTTACCTAGTGTGCCAAGCCCTCTTTCAAGACCTGGTCCAGGAGTGGTAGAATGGTCCATCTGATGGCTAGTTTTATGTCAGCTTGACACAAGCCAGAGTCATCTGAAAAAAAGGAATCTCAACTGAGAAAATGGCTTCACGAGATCTGGCTGTAGGCAAACCTGTAGCTCATTTTTTTTAGTTAGGGGGGTCCAGTCTATGGTGGGTGGGGATCATCTCTGGGATGATAGTTCTGGATTCTATAAGAGAGCAGGCTGAGCAAGTTATGGGGAGCCAGCCAGTAAGCAGCACCCCTCCATGGCCTCTGCATCAGCTCCTGCTCCCATTTTCCTGTTCTAAGTTCCTGCTTTGGCCTCCCTCAGTGGACTGTGACCCCTGATCTGTATACCAAGTTAACCCCTTCCTCCCAAGCTGCTTTTGGTCATGGTGTTTCATCCCAGCAAGAGAAATTCAAACTAAGACAGCCTCATACACAGACCTGAATTCCATCCCTAGAACCCAAGTGAAAAGTTAGGTACAGTGGCACCCACTTGTAATCCCAGTGATGGTTAGAAGGGAGGCAGAGACAGGCAGATTCCCGGAGCTCCATGACTAGCTAGCTTAGAACATGTGGCACAGCTTCCGGCCAACGACAGACCCTGTCTCAAACACAAAGTGAAAAACACCTGAAGAATGACACCTGCGACTGTCCTCTGATCTCCCTGCATGTGCACATGCATGCATCCACAAACACACACACACACATGAACATGCATACCCAGGAATAGAAAAATAACCCACCTCTCACCATTAGATTGCAAGGGTTTCAAGATTTTTGTCTCTGCTATAAATTGTAGGAGTTTGGAGTCACAGGCAAAACAAGTCTTGGTACATTACTAGTGAAGGTTCTCTAAAGACAAAGAGTCAGTGCGTACCTCTGTCTACATCGATGCACGTGTGGGAAAGTAGATACATGAAGAAGAAGATTCATATGACTATGAAAGCTGGTAAATCCCAAGATCAGCGACTGGCAAGCTGGAGATCCAGGACAGCAGCTGGTGTGAATCCTATTCTGGTCTAAAGGTACAAGAACAGAGAGAGCCAATACTGTCTCTCTAGCACAAAGGCAACAGGCTCAACCCAAGAAAAGCTAAACATCTGAGTCCAGTCAGGAAGACCAGTGTTGGGCCAAGGCAGTCAGGCTGTGTCCCTGCTGTCAGCTGATTGGATGAGGCTGGCCAACACTAAGAACTCAGTTGCTCTGTCCAACTCCCTGGTTCCAAGGCCGGCCACCCTCACAGACACATGTGTGATGCATGTGTGTAACATATAACATGTGCAGGTATTCTGTGACCCAGTCAATCTCATCACATTTGGTCCTACGCCATCTCTGTCTGGAGAGCTGCCACACCCAGGGGAACGGCACACAGCTTGAGTGACAGTCATGCATTCGTACCTTTCTCCTCATACTTATCCTTGATCACAAGGCCCAGGGCACAACCACCCTTCTCTTTGTCCCCTTTCCAGAATAAGTGAACGGTGGATACACAAGTCTCTGGATATACAAGGGTCCAGCAGCCTTTACCCAAACAGATCTTGCTAAAAGATTCAATGGCATAGCAAGCATGCATGAAAAACCTGTCACCAAGCTAAGAACAGGAAAGCAGAGAAGAGACCTTAGAGCTCAGATACCCACCAGGCCTTCCTGCTCCACAGACATCCCTGCCTCTGTCTTCGCTTCAAATGGTAAAAACTACCCATTCCATTAGAAAGCAAGTTAAGGAAGAGAGGGTTTACTTGGTTCTCAATTCCAGGTTACAGTCAAGTCCATCACAGTTGAGAACTCAAGGTGGGAGGAGCTTGAAGCTACCAGTCACATCACACCCATAGTCAAGAACCAAGAGCAATAAGTGAATGAGTGAATGAATGAATGAATGCTACAGCTCAGCTCATGATCTCCATTTTTAAATAGTTCTGTATACCCAAACCAGAGAGAGAGTGCCATTCACAATGAATGGGTCTTCTCTCATCAATGAATGTAAGACAGTCCTTCACAGCCATTCTCAGAGAGTGGGTCTTCTCTCATCAATGAGTGTAAGACAGTCCTTCACAGCCATTCTCAGAGGCCCATCTCCCGAGTAATTCCAGCTTGTGTCAGGCTCACAGCTAACAAACCGTCATAGGTTCCTTCCCTAACTGGACAGTGGGTATGGTACATGAACACGGATGCCATTGCTCAGATCATCAGGTGGCCCAAATCTGGACACTTCCCCCCGCCCAACACCATCACAAAGACAAAATATGCCATTTACAGAACCAGCCAATGATCATTCTCATTTCATCCTGCTGATGGCCCTCTCCCCACAACACACTTAATGCAGCATTAGCACTATTCAGAGGCAGATAAAAATAGCTTTGGATCAAAGCGGTAGTTTCCTCATTCCGTCTCTGAAGACAGATCAGTGGGCCGGGTGCATGTGGGCAAATCCAATTTTTTCTTCCCCTCTTGGCAGGAGCTTCCACATATTCTCTCCATGAGTACAGAGAAGCCTGCCAATGTTGACATCCGAGGCTGAGATCATAGGCTCCAGTTTAGCTGGGAGTCAACCCACTCCCAGCCTGCTAGGTCTGTGCTAGCGTTTTGCAGACAGGGAAGCTAGGCTCAGACAGCAGCAGCAGCTTCAGAAAAATCCACCCGCTGCAGATGGATTCTGGTGACCATTGATGGTGAGCTCCACTATCAGTCCTTCGGCCTGCAACTCTACTGATCATGACACCATCTCCATCCTGTAAGTGGGGAAAACATGGCTGGGAGGGGCCTTTCCATTTCACCAGAGATCCATGACAGCTATGAGTCTAGCCACATCATCTTAGTCAGTGTTCTACTGCTGTGAAGAGACACCATGACCATGGCAACTCTTACTGAAAAAAACATTGAATTGGGGCTGGCTTTCAGTTTCAGAGGTTTGGTCCATCATCAGCATGGTGGTAGGCAAGCAGACATGATGTGAGATCTGCAAGCAGCAAGAAGAGAGACTCTGGGACTGGCTTGGGGCTTTTGAAACCCTATAGTTCACCTTACAATGGCATGCTTCCTTCAATAAGGCCATGCCTCCTAGTCTCAAGTAGGACCATTTCCCAATGGCCGAACATTCAAATATATTAGCCTATGGGGGCCATTCCTACTCAAACCAACATGCACGCACGTGCGCGCACATACACACACACACACACACACACACACACACACACACACACACACACACACGTGTGTGCAGAAGCTTGAGGTTTTTCTCCAGAAGCTTGATGTCTTTTAGGACTGCAAATCTCATACCATATAGCTTGGGTTGACTCCTTGTCTCCATCATTTACGAAGTTTCAAGTGGATTGGCCTTTAGTTTCTACCCACAGGCATGGGTGTGAGCGGAGTCTGGGGCTGCAGGCCACACCTCCGGAAAGTAGACTGCCTACCTGGCTGCACCAGAAGTGCTGAGCCCTGGACCCTCGAGCCTTCCTCTGTAGGCTGTGCCTCCAATGAGTTTAACACGAATTCTGGAGCTTGTGCTGCTACCACCGCAAAGGCAAATGATTAGAGACAGGCATGAGTCTCTATATTAGGCTTCACATCTCATCCCCAGCCAACAGATTATACGGAGTTCTAAGGATAGAGACCGTCGGTCATTTCATAGTTCGGATTGCCCGACTCTGGTCAGGTGACATGATTGTTAAAATTAAACCTTTTCTCCCTTAAACAACCTTTGTCAGCATATTTTATCACAGCAACAAGAAAAGAAAACACTAAGGCAGGGGGTCAGCTGCCTATTGGAGGGAGACTTGTGTCTCACTCACTACCATCCTGTCTCAGTTAGGGTTTTACTGCTGTGAGCAGATACCATGACCAAGGCAACTCTTATAAGGACAACATTTAATTAGGTTGGCTTACAGGCTCAGAGGTTCAGAGTTCATTATCATCAAGGGCAGCGTGTAGGCAGGCATGGTGCAGGAGGAGTTGAGAGTTCTACATCTTCATCTGAAGGCTGCTAGCAAAATAATTCCCAGGCACTAGGGTGAAGGTCTTAAAGGCCATGCCCACAGTGTCACACCTACTCCAACAAGGCCACACCCACTCCAACAAGGCCACACCTCCAAACAGTGCAACTCCCTGGGCCAAGCGTATGCAAACCATTGACACATCCCTTGCACCTTTACCTCATTCTCTGAATGTCTGGACTCAGTCGATTCTTGAAACACTGAGTCTAGCTAGAGTCTGCTAGTGTCAATCTTACATTCCTTCAGGGCATCTGTGCTCCCAGGGATCAGCTTTTTTAAATATGGATTCTGAGAACAAAACTCTAGTCCCCATGCTTATGCAAGCACTTCAGCTGCTGAACCCATCTCCCCAGACCGTGGTCAGCTTTTCTAGATTGCACATACAAGTCACATGGCTTCAGGGACCTGCTTCGACACTTGTCTTCCTACTCCCAGAAACGCTTATTTTCTGAGGACCCACCATGCTGGGCCCTGCCAGGTCACATAGCATGACAGAGAGTGAAGAGGGTCACCCTGGTGGAGGAGCCCTCAGATGTTTGCAGAGGAGGCAGCCGGACCCTTACAGCTCCAGCAGCTCCACACTTCAGAGAAGACTGTTCCCGGGGAAGGAAGAGATGGCTGCTGTGCTTTCAGTCTTGACCTGGCTTTAGCATCAAGATGCCTCCATGTATTAAAGCGACCGACACTCCCAAAGCCCTAGACAAAACCTGTGCTCGTTTTAGCCTGCAAATGATTCACGGTTGCTCTGTGTGGGTTAATTCTGCATTGTTTGAATGATCCACTGCCTTTGAAAGCCATAGCACTATAAGGAGGAGGGCATCTAGTTAGCAGGAAGGGAATAGAGCAAGGGAGAGCAAAGTTTAAAGAGATCTCTAGGACCAGACTGAAGGCAATCGTCATTAAATGAAAGAATTGCCCAAGGCCGTTACAAAACAAGAGATAGGATGGAGGAGAATATTTTCCCTGACATCACTGAAGGATGAACAGGAGCTGACCCATCTGTGCTGCAAACAGAGGTACTGGACAGCTCTTCAGAAGAGGGGGCCCTGCCAGCTGCTACTCAAAGTAACAGTGGTGTACCTGCTGCCGCAATGTGTCTCAGAGGCCACCAAGCCCCCGTCTAGCCCAGTCACCTGTCAGCTTAGTTATGTTACGAAAATTAGGCCTGTGCTAAGGCAATGAGCCTAAAGAAGAGTATCAGGGCACTGGGGAAGCCTCGGTTGGCAAAGGATGCTCTGTGAGGACCTGAGTGGAACCTCAGAACCCACATGGAAAAGCCAGGCAGGGTAGTGCACGCTTCTGATTCTCCAATTAAGGAGCCCAATCAGTGAGTTCTAAGCTTGACAAGAGACCCTGTCTTTAAGAATAAAGTTGAGGACAGCAGAATGATTGACTCAGAGGGTAAAGATTTTGGCCACCAAGCCCAAGTTCCATCCCTGAGACCCACCTGGTGGAAAAAGAGAACCAAAGCCTTCAAGTTATCCCCTCCGGTCTTCGCATGTCTCTATGACAAGAACACACAAGCCTCCCACAAATGAATGACTGAGTCAAAATGATAGTCAAAAACCAAATACATAAGGAGGAGAGGGATAACGAGTGATAGATGAGAAAGATAAAGACAACTTGCACACACACACACACACACACACACACACACACATGCACATGCACACACACACACACATGGTCCTACCTATATATACATGTACACACACAACACACATATACAACACATATACCCAAAACACATGCACAATTAATACACACAGAATAAACACATACAACACATATATACTTACACATATACAATATACACAACACACAAACACATATACAACACATGCACAACACATATATACACAACACACATATACAACACACACATACATACAATACACATATACAACATATACACACAACACATACATACATATACATATACACAACACACACACAACACATGCACAATTAATACACACAGAACAAACATACACAACACATGTATACATGCACATATACAATATACACAACACACATAAAAACACATGCATAACTCATATATACACAACATACATAAATACATATACACATACATATAACACACATATACAACATATACATACAATACACATGCACAACACATACATATATACAACACATACACAACTCATACATACATACATATACATACATAATACATATACACACAGCACATACACACAGCACACATACATAATATACATACATAACACACAATACACATACACACACAAACACAACATACACATATACAACACATATATAACACATGCACACACACATACAACAAGTATACAAATTAATAAAAATATTAAGAGGAAGTCTTCATACATGGGAAGGCCAGGAGAGGGCTATCAACCAAGACCACTTGGCATGGTCTATCAAGGACAAGATCATGCATGGGGAGGCCCCATGGAGACCTCTGACCACAAACTGCAGAAAAAAGCAGACAGGTAAAGCTGGGGCTACATCCCCAAGGAGACAATATAGCCCTTCTCAAACTGCCTCCCTCACAGAGAAAGTGAAGCTGTACCACAGCCTGGCTGCTGACTTCTCTCCAGTATCCTTAAAGGATCCTCAGGGAGCCTGGTGACTAGAACAAGGAGTAAGACATACTGGCCACTGCCTGAGAAGCCCCGTTATCTTGAATCCCCACAACCATCTCTGGTTGGAACCAGTTGATGAAAAGCCTTAGTAAGATAGGTTTTACAGACTCCAGGATCAGACTCTGATGGTGATGTGTGTGACATGTGGAGAAGGTGGCCTCGCTGCTGGCCTCTCTGGGTTCACAGTGGTGGCTGTGAACCCTGTTATGGAGTAGAATCTTTGACACAGGTCTGGGATGATGCCTTGCCTGCTGAATGCACAAGTGGGAGCTTCCTGGAAGTGCAGCATACGCCTAGCATGACAGGGTTAAGATTGTCCATGAAAGTGTGGCTTGAACGTGACTCTATGTGTGCCCCTGGCACATCTGAGACAAGGCTGAGTGTGTGAGTTTAGAGAGGGCTTGCCCAGCATCCCCTAAGGCTCTAAGTTCAGTTCCCAGGACAAACAAGAAGATGAGGTAGGGAGGAGATAGATGGGAGGGAAAGAGGCTGGGACAATGGCTGAGGGGATAAAGAGTTTACCACCCAAGCATGAGGACCTGTTCTTCTGTCCTCCAGAACTGATGTGGGCAGATGCAGAAACATACATCTGCAATCCCAGTGACTCCACAGCAAGGTGAGAGGCAGGGACAGGAGAATCCCTGGTAGATTGTGAGGCAGCTAGCCTGGTGTGGGCAGCAGGGAACAACAAAGATGCCCTGACTCAACCAAGACAGAGGCTGAGGACAAAACCAGAGACTGTCGCCTAACTGCCACTGCCACACACGAGTGCTGTGGCATATGTGTGCCAGCATACACGCAACCTCTAAAGCAGGGGAAGGGAGGAACACAAGAAGAAAGGGATTGGAAAGAGAAGAATGGAGAGAGGCTACTCATGTAAGATCCTGTTCTTGGTGAACCCATGCAAGTAGCACTGTCCTGGATCTTCCCATCTATGATTAGTGACTTCCTTTCTTGATATATCTGTGTATGTGTTTGTGTGGGTGAGCATATGGGAAAGCTGCCTGCCTGCCTATCTATCAATCCATCCATCCATCTATCTATCTATCTAACTCTCAGACTGCCTGTCCATCCACTCATCTATCCACCTATCTGTCTGCCTGCCTGCCTGCCTGCCTATCCATCTGTTTCCCCGCCCACCTGACTATCTATCTATCTATCTATCTATCTATCTATCTATCTATCTATCTATCTATCTATCTATCTATCTTTCCTTCTCTTTCTTTCTTTCTTTTTTTTTTATTAACTTGAGTATTTCTTATATACATTTCGAGTGTTATTCCCTTTCCCGGTTTCCGGGCAAACATCCCCCTCCCCCCTCCCCTTTCTTATCGGTGTTCCCCTCCCCATCCTCCCCCCATTGCCGCCCTCCCCCCAACAATCTAGTTCACTGGGGGTTCAGTCTTAGCAGGACCCAGGGCTTCCCCTTCCACTGGTGCTCTTACTAGGATATTCATTGCTACCTATGAGGTCAGAGTCCAGGGTCAGTCCATGTATAGTCTTTAGGTAGTGGCTTAGTCCCTGGAAGCTCTGGTTGCTTGGCATTGTTGTTCATAAGGGGTCTCGAGCCCCTTCAAGCTCTTCCAGTTCTTTCTCTGATTCCTTCAACAGGGGTCCTATTCTCAGTTCAGTGGTTTGCTGCTGGCATTTGCCTCTGTGTTTGCTGTATTCTGGCTGTGTCTCTCAGGAGAGATCTACATCCAGCTCCTGTCGGTCTGCACTTCTTTGCTTCATCCATCTTGTCTAATTGGGTGGCTGTATATGCATGGGCCACATGTGGGGCAGGCTCTGAATGGGTATTCCTTCTGTGTCTCTTTTAATCTTTGCCTCTCTATTCCCTGCCAAGGGTATTCTTGTTCCCCTTTTAAAGAAGGAGTGAAGCATTCACATTTTGATCATCCGTCTTGAGTTTCATTTGTTCTAGGCATCTAGGGTAATTCAAGCATTTGGGCTAATAGCCACTTATCAATGAGTGCATACCATGTGTGTTTTTCTGTGATTGGGTTACCTCACTCAGGATGATATTTTCCACTTCCAACCATTTGCCTACGAACTTCATAAAGTCATTGTTTTTGATAGCTGAGTAATATTCCATTGTGTAGATGTACCACATTTTCTGTATCCATTCCTCTGTTGAAGGGCATCTGGGTTCTTTCGAGCTTCTGGCTATTATAAATAAGGCTGCGATGAACATAGTGGAGCACGTGTCTTTTTTATATGTTGGGGCATCTTTTGGGTATATACCCAAGATTGGTATAGCTGGATCCTCAGGCAGTTCAATGTCCAATTTTCTGAGGAACCTCCAGACTGATTTCCAGAATGGTTGTACCAGTCTGCAATCCCACCAACAATGGAGGAGTGTTCCTCTTTCTCCACATCCTCGCCAGCATCTGCTGTCACCTGAGTTTTTGATCTTAGCCATTCTCACTGGTGTGAGGTGAAATCTCAGGGTTGTTTTGATTTGCATTTCCCTTATGACTAAAGATGTTGAACATTTCTTTAGGTGTTTCTCAGCCATTCGGCATTCCTCAGCTGTGAATTCTTTGTTTACCTCTGAACCCCATTTTTTAATAGGGTTATTTGTCTCTCTGCGGTCTAACTTCTTGAGTTCTTTGTATATTTTGGATATAAGGCCTCTAACTGTTGTAGGATTGGTAAAAATCTTTTCCCAATCTGTTGGTTGCCGTTTTGTCTTAACCACAGTGTCCTTTGCCTTACAGAAGCTTTGCAGTTTCATGAGATCCCATTGGTCGATTCTTGATCTTAGAGCATAAGCCATTGGTGTTTTGTTCAGGAAATTTTTTCCAGTGCCCATGTGTTCCAGATGCTTCCCTAGTTTTTCTTCTATTAGTTTGAGTGCATCTGGTTTGATGTGGAGGTCCTTGATCCACTTGGACTTAAGCTTTGTACAGGGTGATAAGCATGGATCGATCTGCATTCTTCTGCATGTTGACCTCCAGTTGAACCAGCACCATTTGCTGAAAATGCTATCTTTTTTTTCATTGGATGGTTTTGGCTCCTTTGTCAAAAATCAAGTGCCCATAGGTGTGTGGGTTCATTTCTGGGTCTTCAATTCTGTTCCATTGGTCTATCTGTCTGTCTCTGTACCAATACCATGCAGTTTTTATCACTATTGCTCTGTAATACTGCTTGAGTTCAGGGATAGTGATTCCCCCTGAACTCCTTTTATTGTTAAGGATAGTTTTAGCTATCCTGGGTTTTTTGTTATTCCAGATGAATTTGCAAATTGTTCTGTCTAACTCTTTGAAGAATTGGATTGGTATTTTGATGGGGATTGCATTGAATCTGTAGATCGCTTTTGGGAGAATAGCCATTTTTACTATATTAATCCTGCCAATCCATGAGCATGGGAGATCTTTCCATCTTCTGGGGTCTTCTTCAATTTCTTTCTTCAGAGTCTTGAAGTTCTTATTGTACAGATCTTTTACTTGCTTGGTTAAAGTCACACCGAGGTACTTTATATTATTTGGGTCTATTATGAAGGGTGTTGTTTCCCTAATTTCTTTCTCGGCTTGTTTCTCTTTTGTGTAGAGGAAGGCTACTGATTTATTTGAGTTGATCTTATACCCAGCCACTTTGCCGAAGTTGTTAATCAGCTTTAGTAGTTCTCTGGTGGAACTTTTGGGATCACTTAAATATACTATCATATCATCTGCAAATAGTGATATTTTGACTTCTTCTTTTCTGATCTGTATCCCCTTGACCTCCTTTTGTTGTCTGATTGCTCTGGCTAGAACTTCAAGAACTATATTGAATAAGCAGGGAGAGAGTGGGCAGCCTTGTCTAGTCCCTGATTTTAGTGGGATTGCTTCAAGTTTCTCTCCATTTAGTTTAATGTTAGCAACTGGTTTGCTGTATATGGCTTTTACTATGTTTAGGTATGGGCCTTGAATTCCTATTCTTTCCAGGGCTTTTATCATGAAGGGGTGTTGAATGTTGTCAAATGCTTTCTCAGCATCTAATGAAATGATCATGTGGTTTTGTTCTTTTAGTTTGTTTATATAATGGATCACGTTGATGGTTTTCCGTATATTAAACCATCCCTGCATGCCTGGGATGAAGCCTACTTGATCATGGTGAATGATTGTTTTGATGTGCTCTTGGATTCGGTTTGCCAGAATTTTATTGAGTATTTTTGCGTCGATATTCATAAGGGAAATTGGTCTGAAGTTCTCTTTCTTTGTTGGGTCTTTGTGTGGTTTAGGTATAAGAGTAATTGTGGCTTCATAGAAGGAATTCGGTAGTGCCCCATCTGTTTCAATTTTGTGGAATAGTTTGGATAATATTGGTATGAGGTCTTCTATGAAGGTCTGATAGAATTCTGCACTAAACCCGTCTGGACCTGGGCTCTTTCTGGTTGGGAGATCTTTAATGACTGCTTCTATTTCCTTAGGAGTTATGGGGTTGTTTAACCGGTTTATCTGTTCCTGATTTAACTTCGGTACCTGGTATCTGTCTAGGAAATTGTCCATTTCCTGCAGATTTTCAAGTTTTGTTGAATATAGGTTTTTATAGTAAGATCTGATGATTTTTTTAATTTCCTCTGAATCTGTAGGTATGTCTCCCTTTTCATTTCTGATTTTGTTAATTTGGACACACTCTCTGTGTCCTCTTGTTAGTTTGGCTAAGGGTTTATCTATCTTGTTGATTTTCTCAAAGAACCAACTTTTGGTTCTGTTGATTCTTTCTATGGTCCTTTTTGTTTCTACTTGGTTGATTTCAGCTCTGAGTTTGATTATTTCCTGCCTTCTACTCCTCCTGGGTGTATTTGCTTCTTTTTGTTCTAGAGCTTTTAGGTGTGCTGTCAAGCTGCTGACATATGCTCTTTCCTGTTTCTTTCTGCAGGCACTCAGCGCTATGAGTTTTCCTCTTAGCACAGCTTTCATTGTGTCCCATAAGTTTGGGTATGTTGTACCTTCATTTTCATTAAATTCTAAAAAGTCTTTAATTTCTTTTTTATTTCTTCCTTGACCAGGTTATCATTGAGTAGAGCATTGTTCAATTTCCACGTATATGTGGGCATTCTTCCCTTATTGTTATTGAAGACCAGTTTTAGGCCGTGGTGGTCCGATAGCACGCATGGGATTATTTCTATCTTTCTGTACCTGTTGAGGCCCGTTTTTTGACCAATTATATGGTCAATTTTGGAGAAAGTACCATGAGGAACTGAGAAGAAGGTATATCCTTTTGCTTTAGGATAGAATGTTCTATAAATATCTGTTAAGTCCATTTGGCTCATGACTTCTCTTAGTCTGTCTACATCTCTGTTTCATTTCTGTTTCCATGATCTGTCCATTGATGAGAGTGGGGTGTTGAAATCTCCTACTATTATTGTGTGAGGTGCAATGTGTGTTTTGAGCTTTAGTAAGGTTTCTTTTACGTATGTAGGTGCCCTTGTATTTGGGGCATAGATATTTAGGATTGAGAGTTCATCTTGGTGGATTTTTCCTTTGATGCATATGAAGTGTCCTTCCTTATCTTTTTTGATGACTTTTAGTTGGAAATTGATTTTATTTGATATTAGAATGGCTACTCCAGCTTGCTTCTTCCGACCATTTGCTTGGAAAATTGATTTCCAGCCTTTCACTCTGAGGTAGTGTCTGTCTTTGTCTCTGAGGTGTGTTTCCTGTAGGCAGCAGAATGCAGGGTCCTCGTTGCGTATCCAGTTTGTTAATCTATGTCTTTTTATTGGGGAGTTGAGGCCATTGATGTTGAGAGATATTAAGGAATAGTGATTATTGCTTCCTGTTATATTCATATTTGGATATGAGGTTATGTTTGTGTGCTTTTCTTCTCTTTGTTTTGTTCCCAAGACGATTAGTTTCTTGCTTCTTCTAGGGTATAGCTTGCCTCCTTATGTTGGGCTTTACCATTTATTATCCTTTGTAGTGCTGAATTTGTAGAAAGATATTGTGTAAATTTGGATTTGTCATGGAATATCTTGGTTTCTCCATCTATGTTAATTGAGAGTTTTGCAGGATACAGTAACCTGGGCTGGCATTTGTGATCTCTTAGGGTCTGTATGGCATCTGTCCAGGATCTTCTGGCTTTCATAGTTTCTGGCGAAAAGTCTGGTGTGATTCTGATAGGTCTGCCTTTATATGTTACTTGACCTTTTCCCTTACTGCTTTTAATATTCTTTCTTTATTTTGTGCGTTTGGTGTTTTGACTATTATGTGATGGGAGGTGTTTCTCTTCTGCTCCAATCTATTTGGAGTTCTGTAGGCTTCTTGTATGCCTATGGGTATCTCTTTTTTTAGGTTAGGGAAGTTTTCTTCTATGGTTTTGTTGAAGATATTTACTGGTCCTTTGAGCTGGGAGTCTTCACTCTCTTCTATACCTATTATCCTTAGGTTTGATCTTCTCATTGAGTCCTGGATTTCCTGTATGTTTTGGACCAGTAGCTTTTTCCGCTTTACATTATGTTTGACAGTTGAGTCAATGATTTCTATGGAATCTTCTGCTCCTGAGATTCTCTCTTCCATCTCTTGTATTCTGTTGGTGAAGCTCGTATCTACAGCTCCTTGTCTCTTCTTTTGGTTTTCTATATCCAGGGTTGTTTCCATGTGTTCTTTCTTGATTGCTTCTATTTCCATTTTTAATTCCTTCAACTGTTTGATTGTGTTTTTCTGGAATTCTTTCAGGGATTTTTGTGACTCCTCTCTGTAGGCTTCTACTTGTTTATTAATGTTTGCCTGTGTTTCTCTAAGGGAGTTCTTCACGTCTTTCTTGAAGTCCTCCAGCATCATGATCAAATATGATTTTAAATCTAGGTCTTGCTTTTCTGGTGTGTTTGGATATTCAGTGTTTGGTTTGGTGGGAGAATTGGGCTCCGATGATGCCATGTAGACTTGGTTTCTGTTGCTTGGGTTCCTGCGCTTGCCTCTCGCTATCAGATTATCTCTAGTGTTACTTTGTTCTGCTATTTCTGACAGTGGCTAGACTGTCCTATAAGCCTGTGTGTCAGGAGTGCTGTAGACCTGTTTTCCTGTTTTCTTTCAGCCAGTTATGGGGACAGAGTGTTCTGCTTTCGGGCGTGTAGTTTTTCCTATCTACAGGTCTTCAGCTGTTCCTGTGGGCCTGTGTCTGGAGTTCACCAGGCAGGTCACTTGCAGCAGAAAAGTTGGTCTTACCTGTGGTCCCGAGGCTCAAATTTGCTTGTGGGGTGTTGCTTACAAGCTCTCTGCAGCGGCAGCAACCAGGAAGATCTGCGCTGCCCTTTCCAGGAGCTTCCGTGCACCAGGGTTCCAGATGACATTTGGTGTTTTCCTCTGGCATCAGAGATGTGTGCAGAGTGCAGTCTCTTCTGGTTTCCCAGGCGTGTCTGCCTCTCTGAAGGTTTAGCTCTCCCTCCCATGGGATTTGGGTGCAGAGAACTGTTTATCCGGTAGATCCCTTCAGGTTCTGGTGGTGTCTCAGACACAGCAGTCCTGCTGCTTTTGGGCCCTCCTCCACGGGAACCCAGAGGCCTTATACAGTTTCCTCTTGGGCCAGGGATGTGGGCAGGGGTGGGCAGTGTTGGTGGTCTCTTCCGCTCTGCAGCCTCAGGAGTGCCCACCTGACCAGGCAGTGAGGTCTCTCTCCCACGGGGTTTGGGAGCAGAGAGCTGCTGCGGGCTGGGATCCGCGGGTTTGGGACTCCCCTCTTCCTTTCCTTCTTTCTTTCTTTCTTTCTTTCTTTCTTTCTTTCATCTATCTTCTATCTACCTATCCATCCATCCATCTATCTTACAAACATGGAGGCAGGGTTACTCTTGTTCCTGCTTCTCCACATGTCCCAGACCAGCTGGCCTGCAAGCTTCCAATTGATTCTCCTATCTTTGCCTCTCATCTTACCACAGGAGTGCTGGGACTAAGGATGTCCACCACAGCATGCGGCTGAGGCTCTTGCACAGTAAGCTCTTTACCCTCTGAGTCGTTTCCCCAACCCCCCCATCTCATCTCCACAAACTGGGACACTGGTTCTGTTGTTCCCCTATTTTGCAAATGGGGAAACTAAGTCACACAGAAGTTTCATAACTAACCCAAAGTCACACAGCTGTGAGAAATGAGTCTATAATGTGCATGCAATATCCCTCCAGACCCTACTCTTCACTGTTCTTCATTTTAGGGTACCTGCATCTTTTACAGAAAAACAAAGTTCATGTCGGAGCAGTGACTGAGGGAAAGGAGGACATCAGGAATGTGTTAAACCCAAGAGTCTCAGAGAAAAACTAGTTCCACGATTAGCCAGTTAGCCATATTTAGTTAGTACTAGCCAGGAAAACAGACACTAAGTCCATACTAGGATTCCCAGAGAAATGGTCCATGAGTCACTTTTTGTAGAAGCTTAAAAAGGCAAACCCACAAGGATACATATTTCCTACCAGACCCAATCAGGAGCAAGCACATATCTTGATGTGATACCTGCCTACGGACATTCTACCTACATGCGATCAAACACGCCTGGTGCAATTGGGTCAAACAAACTTGTTTAGGGGAGTGAAAGCATGTGGCTTGTTATCTCACAAGGACCAATTCCCCCCCACCCCACACCCATTCTGGGAAGTTATCTGTCCTTGGATAAGTGGAACTCACAGGTTAGCTTTAGTTAGTCCTTGCAGGTGTCCTACAGTATGGTCCTTCTAACAAATCAGCCCACCGCCTTACCAGGCTACTTGCAAGAAACCCGCTAAGGTCTGGCTTCTTGGCTGCTGATATCCCCTCATAGGGGGTCATTAGTTACCTCCTCCTGCATCTCACAGTCGTTCGTACGTACATAATTCTGCCATCATTTCATGTGTGTCTCAGGAAGTACTAGAGTATAGTCCAGGAAAGGTTAGCTGAAGGGGATCTCCATCTCTGAGGCTTTGGGGACGCTGTCATCCATGCTGAATGAAGATTTTCAAACATAGCTGCTTACTCCTCTAAGTAAGCTCTCATGATGATCTGTAAGAAAACTCACTAAACCCGTTGATTCCTCAAGTTGATTTTTGGTAAAGTCATAATTTATTTTGTTGTTGAGCTCTTATAAGAAGGGAGTAGACATTTCTTTGTGTCTTCCTAGGGAATCCATTCACCCAACAGGGAACACACTGTCATGTTTAAAGATCCCACTGGACTGCCCCCAGCTTCTGTTCTTGAGTGGCTTTTTGACTTAGCATGTGCTCCCTCTGCTCCCTTATTTGTAAAGGTCACAGGGTCAGAGGTCATCAGGGGGCTGGGCTTCCCATATTGACTCTGCAAGTCTTGACCTCATGCTAGATCTGAGTAGTCCCACGTCTGACATCTCCTGGGAGGTGGTCCCTAGAAGCCCACATTCCTCAGGCCACAGACAGAGGCTCAGTGTAGGCAACTGACTTGTGTCTTAGGTAAATGCCCCTGAGAGACCTTATAGGGTAAGGGAGAACAGCTATCTAAGTAACCACCTTCTAGGCCATTCGGTAGCTAAACTCGCAGGCTGTGCTTCCCACAATACCAAGGGCTATAAAACCCTTGTGTGATGATCTAGACTTCCCAATGATTAAAGACAAGATTAGCAATGAGATAGATAGATAGATAGATAGATAGATAGATAGATAGATGGTATAGATAGATGATAGATAATGATAGAGATAGATAGATAGATGGTAGATGATAAATATATATAGATAAATACATAGATGATAGATAGATAGATAGATAGATAAATGATTGATAGATGATAGAGATACATAGCTAAAGAGAGAGATAGATGATAGAGATAGATAAATAGTAGATGATAGATAGATATAGATATAGATAAATACATAGATAGATGATAGATAAATGATAGATAGATAGATGATATAGATAGAGATGATAGATATAGATAGATAGATAGATAGATAGATAGATAGATAGATTAAAAAATATCCTAAAGCCACAGTTTACACTTGACACCAAGAGCTGACTGTAAGATTTTCAGAAACATGTGAATTAGATGTTCAGTGTGGCCACAGTTAAGAATTAAATTATATTTGCATAAATCATACCAAACCAAAGGCAGTGATTGTTTTACCATGTGTCCTAGTTTCACGTTTGTACTGTTTAAAAAAAAAATATCCTGACAAAAAGCAACTTATGCAAAAGAGGTGTGTTTGGCTTGCAGTTCCAGAGGGAGGCAGGCCAACCAGAGACCTGTCTTTAAAAAGAAAGGGAGGAAGGAAGAAAGAGGGGGGGAAGGGAGGGAGGGAGGGAGGAAGGAAGAAAAGAAAAAAGGAAGGCAAAAAGAAAGGGAGGGGAAGGGTAAGTTAGATGATGGCTGAGGAACACCACCTAAGGTTACCCTTTGGCCTCTTTCTCTCGAGGTGCCCCATCGCATCCCTGTGGGATGCTGTGGAGGGGTGTGAAAAAGGGCCATAAGCTGTGTAGCAGTAGCTGGCACCCATCAGGTACTAGGAGTTGAGTGGACATTGGTGAGGCAGCAATGCCAATGTTAGGCACCAGGGCAGACAGAGTGCCTAAGTCCACTGCATATCAGGATCCCAGAGGGTGAGGCACATTGGAGAAAAGCCTCAACCAGTATTTATAGGAAGCACTGCAGATTCCCACATATCCCTCTCTCCTACAATACCCCAAGTTTGTTGGGGAGGACTCTTTCCAAGTTTCTGGGATGACAGGGCCCCAGGGTGCTGAGTCTATAAAGAAGGTCTGAAGAGGATTCTTCCATAGCGAGGGTAGAGGAGGTCAGTCATCACATATCTGAGCAAGTCCAGAACCCTGGTAAAAACCACAGGTGGAATCATCTGGAAAGTTCTCTGGCTAGGTTCAAGCTTGCAAAGAGCATGTTATCATCCATTAAAGCCACTCCCCAGTCTCAGAACAAAGCCTTTGCTAGGTAGCAAACCTGCTGCTGATCCCACATGTGACAGTTAATATTGTCAGCCTGACAGGATCTAGAAACAGGTAGGAGACAAACCTCTTAGCATGCCTGTGTGAGAGCTTGTCGTTGGTTTAACTGGGGTGGGGCGATCCACTTAGCCGTGTGCACCATAGTTGCCCATGCTAGGGTCCTGATTGGAAAATATGAGCCAAGTACCAGCATTCATCTGTAACTTAAATTTGTTCAAATCCAATTTTTAATGATGGTTCTTAAATGCTTTAATCTCCCTTTTAGCCCACCACCCATCAGAAGTAGTGGGGAAAAAAGAATATGGGGGAAGTGGACCTCTTTAGAAAGGTTCTTTGGAGCAACTCCCATCTGTGTTGTCTGGAATTCGGAAGTCCAGTTCACAGGTCAGCAGGCAGCGGCAGCTCAATCCACTCACAGACACTTCGTGGATACCAGCAGCGCAGTTCAGTAGAGTTGGGACAGCAAACGTGAGTCAGCAGTGGTGGCGCTACCTAGCAGAGACAGCCAGGCCTCAGCCTCGGTACGAGTCAGCAGGAGGGACCATGAGGGACACCAGGAGAAATTCTAGGATATGCCTCTCTCAGGGAAGCAATGATCAGTGAAGCCAGGAGACCCACAAGCATTGCACAGCTAACTGTACCAGCAAACCGAGCTCTCTGCCTCTGTCATTGCCCATTGAGTTATACTCTCCAGACATCACGTGTCCTCCACGGGTCTTGTCTCAGCTGACAGCACTCAGCCAATCAGCCCAAGTCTGTGGAAGTGGCAGAAAACGTTGCAGCACACCACCAGAAGTGCATGTCCCGCTGTGGAGTCCCAACAAGTGCAGCTTGTAAGGGGGACCAAAACATGGGTGTCTCATTAGCAAAAACCTTCATCATGTGTGCTCTCACGTGCTTGCTTTAGCAGACCATCCTTTCACCTGTGTCTGCTCCAGCTAAACGTTCCTTAGCTGAACGAGTCTGCCTTAGCCTTTCACCTGTGTCCACTTCAGGAAAACACTCCTTCACGTGTTTGCCCCAGCGAAACAGCATCCAACACAACTGACTCTCTCCAAAGAAAGTCAGTTTCCACTCCATTCATCTCTCTGCTTCCGGGGTGCAGATGCAACATGCCCCACAGTTCTACCTCTGTGCCTTTGTAGCCATGATAGACTGTACCCCCAATCTGTGAGCCCAAATAAACCCTTCCTCCCTTCAGTGGGCATTTCATTGCATCGATAAGGTAAGGAACTAATATGCCACCCCAACCCACTTCAATAAAGAGAGTCAGGACATGGGATGGCATATGAGCAAATGCCTCAACCTTGGAGAGCCTTGGTGGCAAGAGTATGCTGGGCAACGTCACTCAGAGCTCAGCTGAGCTCAGCCCTCTGTGGGGAAAGGACTTATAATGTTGAGCAGTGAGCGCTGGAAAGTCGGACATGGCCGAGACCAATGAACTAAGTTTTTAATGTGTGCAAGCCCCAGCCCTTTCATGATGCTCCTCCAGGTAGTGAGGCCTGTAATATGTCACGGTGGCCCCTCCCTGAAGATGTCCAGGCAATAGAAAGATCCATCAAGGGTCTCTTCTGTGCCCAAGCCAGTACCAGACATATGTACGTATCCAAGCTGGCCATCTCTTTTTAGAAACACCAAACTAATTTTCTTCAGGCAATGTCAGGGCCATGTAGATAGATAGTGGTATCACTGGCTGGACTCTGTAGGCCTGCACACAGTACATGTGTCCCTGTATTCATACCTGAGTGTGGCCAGTACAATGGTAAGTAGGTGTATCTGCCACCGTAACAAAACTCCTAATCAAGGATTCCATACTGGCAGAGAAGGCATGGCTGCTGGAGCAGAGGGTCACTGGTCACTCTGCTGCCACACTTAGGAAAGAGAACATGAACGGAAATAGAGGCTGGATTATAAAACCTGAAGGCTCACACACACAATGACCTATTCAATTATCAAGGCTCCGCCCCCTAGAGGTTCCACAACCTTCCCAAACAGCACCACCAGCGAGTGACCAAGGGTTCAGACGTGCAAGCCTATGGGTAACGTGTCACATTTAAACTATGACAGTGAGGAACACTCCCAAACCTCTTTCACTCTCTCTTTGGTTTGGCTTTTTGCCAAGAGAGCAGGGGAAGAAGGCTAATCTGCCATCAGCGAGGAGGTAGAGCCTCCCACACTGAGGAATCATGAACAATCTGCAGAATCCAGCTTGGGCTTCCTCTAGCACAAGCATCAATGGAAAACTCAGTCCCATTTTCAGGAAACCCAGTCATTTGTCATGGGCACAATGTGTGATCAAGAAAGGCATCTCCTTCCGTCCTCTAGCACCACATAATTAATCTCCTGGAACAGCTGCAGACCCTCGAGCCCTATCTGTGGGAAGCAGGGCACGTGATGCAGGGGACTGGTCTTCAGATGACCCGGTGGATCAGCCTCGCGCAGAATGAAGGGCCGGAAGCCGGAGATTGCTGTGCCTCCAGAAGTCACCTGTGAGCCTGAAGTCAGATCGCCAGAAACCAGTTCAAGCAGGAAACCCCGTATCTACAGGGGAGGGGCATCCAGAGGGTCTGAGGATGCAAATAGCCCTCTGCTGCAATGCTCACAAGTTTTGAACTGGAAGGAAGCTCGGAGAGAATGGACCATTTTGTTCTGCTTCTCGGAGCAGCTGAGAAATGACCTCACTGCTCACTGGACATCCTAGTGGCAACTTGGGAGTGGAACCGGGGATTTCTGCCCTGCACACAGCTCCTGATCACACAGTCAGAACCTTCATCCTCCACCCAGAGGCCTGCACGACAACTCAGGAAGCACCAGTTGTGTGCAAGACTCCGCACTAAGCGCATGCGGGTCACAGCTGACGAATGAATCATCGCACAGAAAATACGTAACATGTGTTGTGGTAAAAAGCACGTGTAATCAGGCACCACGCTTTGTCTCCGGCTGGAAACAAGCTGAAGTTGAAGGGCTTGCCAGATAGAAACATGGAGAAGTGGAGTCCCAGGGAAGAAGAGTCCCCGTCTCCCCTCCGTTTCTCAGCCCATATCTTTTCTAAGTATAGCTTTGCTCCAAACAAACGTTTCTGGTCTTCATATACTTCCCCACGCAGAGCCGCGTCCTCACATCTGGTCAGCAACACTGCTGGTCCCATCCTGAGGATCTCGGACTCCCCCAAACTCCCTGGTGAATGGGAACCAGGTGTGCTGGGGATTACTTCTGTTCCAAAACTCTAGACCCCAATCCCAGCTCCTGGCCCAGACCTGTGTGTTGCGGTAAAAATAAAAAAACAGTGGAACGGTTCCCGCGCATACCTTGGCAGTCGCTAGTTCCGGCTCCAACGGGCCATTGGAACTAGTGCTAATTTATCACAGATTAGTATCTCTCTTCCTGCTAGCCGCAAAGTCTCTGGTTCCAGCCACCCAGAAAAATCAAGACTCAACAAACTGTAACCCAACAATCAGATTTACATGTTAAATTCTCAATCCACAATACATCACACGGTAAACTTACAACCAATTGATAAGGATATAAGCTGCCCACCTAGATAAGATATAATTTGCCCATCCAGACAACACAAAATCCTGTACACATCCACCCCTTAAGAATAGCCATAACAACCTGTAATATGTGCAGAGAGGAATCTTAACATCTGCCGCCATGTTCTCTTGGTTGCCTCCTCCTTGCTCCAGTCTCCTCCTCCTCTCTAAAACTTTTCTCCTGCCCATCCTTCCTTCTCACCCAATGACAAGCCTCATTCTATCCTGTACCTGCCTTCACCTGCATAATGACATCAACCTATACATATGCGTACCATAGACTTAAAGCAAAGAATGAAAGGATGAATGAGTGAAGGATGGATGAATGAATGAATGAATGAATGAAACCCACAAGACACAAAGCCCAAAGGCTCTGGGGTTTCTTGTTATCTCTTACCAGGCCAGGGTGTCCTTAGGAGTCCTGAGCACAGGCTCACATTCCAGGAGGGTAAAGAGCCTTCTCACAGAAGCCTCCTCTACGGAGTTATCAAAAAACAAAAATAGCCTTACTAAAACTCTCTCCCCATGGTTGTTCTCTTAAAGACTGGCAAAGTCCTTGGCTTCTGGTCTTCCCTTCTGAGAAAAGAAGGGCTGTGGACATGGCTCACTAGGCAAAGCACTTGCCATACCAGCAGGATTACCTGAATTCAAATACCCAGAATCTATATGAATCTAGCTTTCACATGGTTGAATGTAGCCATAATCCCAGCACTTCTACAGTGAGATGGAAAGCAGAGGCAGGAGAGTAGCCACAAGCTGGTGTACAACTAACCCGATGTATGCAACAGGAACAGCAGAGACACTGATTCATGGGAAAGTGAGGACCAACATCTCAGTATATCCCCTGCCTCTGCCAACCGGGTGCTCCTAGCCCCAGCATGGACAGCTCTATCTGGGATTTTGATGACATTTGTAGCATGCATATTAAGCCGCCAATCCCAGTACTTAGCTTCCAGGACCTTTCCATTTCTGAGAAGGCATGAACATGCCCATATTGCCCAAATATTCTCTCCTAAATCAGCTAACAAAGTGGGCTAGCAGGAGTAAGGGCAGAAAGTAAATATCATAGACACCATGAGACCTTGTTAGAGCATCTGATGAAAGCTATAACCTGGGTACTGGCTGACGTGCAAAGAAAGAGCAATCTCAGGCTAGATATGCCTCGGCAGGCTGTGATTCGGGAAATATGAGCCAAATAAGCCCTTTCTTCTTTTGGTCATGATGTTTCATCACAGCAGTATAGAAATCCTAACTAAGCCACATTCCAATATGGCTGCCTACAGTAGGACACCAGATCACCCAAGCTCTCCCACTTTGGAGCAGCATCATGAATGCACAGGGTCATCCACCTGCAGTTCTCCTCATAAAGCTCTTTGAAGGGTGGTCCCATAGCAGGCCTCGTGTCTGCTCACATGCCTTTTATGTTGTTATACTCTCCAAGAGTCACATGACCCAGTTCCAAGGCAACACTGGGATACACATCCAGACATTTCAACTCTGCATTTCAGAGCTCCGCAGGCCTCTGCCTACAGCAGAAGCAGGAGCCATAACAAATTTCAGGGTCATGCTGCCTTCAGGCTTCATCCCTTGGGTCCAGTCCAGCCAAGGTTTCCCTGGAAACCTATCTCTATGAGCACCTTCCCAGTCAGCTTAATGCCTTTAGCATTTGACTTACGTCATAAGTCCCTGGGACCCAAGACTATATTGCCACCTGCCATGTTAAAGAGAAGGTTCTTTTCTATTTTGCTTACCATTTACAAGACACAGGCCTAGACAATCAGCACAACTTCTAAAAGTTGATTTGTATTCTGTCAACCTGGGTGTTCGTAACAAACTCCACCTATACATCGGCAATGAGCATCTGGACCAGGCTGAGATCGACAACTCATTTCTCATAAGCTGCATCATTCTGAGCAAACTGGAAAGACACCACAGAAAGCCAGAGAGAGACTAGAGAAAGAGACGAGCAAGCCCTTTCTCCCAGCATCCCTAGAGAAAGCTGCATTGCCTTTCAGAGGGCTCTTGGGCAAGCAGCACCAACATTGAGTCCTGTATGTCCCTGTGTGGATGGGTTCCAGACACTAGGGAAGCATCTCTCAGAGATACCTGTCTGGAAAACTTTGCACCTTGGGTGCAGTGATGTTTCTGCCTAGCCTGAGCCCATACAGAGTTTGTCAGATGAGCAACAGAAGAGGACATGCCAGGGGAAAGAGAAAGCAGTGAATCATCCAGTGAGCTTGGGTGATCAGAGGAGACAGAGGGCAGCATTCCAGAAAGATGCACGTGTGTGCACTTGGGTCCCGTAGCTACAACAGTGACAGGAGCCTTCCTAAAATTATGTTACAGGTGAGATATTGGCTGTGCTCTCTGGAATATGAGAAGTGAAGCATGTTGTATCTGCATAATATCTTTGCCCCCTCCAGCCTCTTAGTCCCTGTAGCATCCTAGAGTAGGGATCACGACAGCAAGGCCTCACCCTCTTGGGATCCACAGACAGGAAACAAAAGCATCAGGCTGGCATGATTGACACCCTGGGGAGGGTGTGAGAGCCTTCTGTCTCCGGAGAGATGTAAACAATATCTACCCATCCTATTAAGATCCCAATAATAAGGCAGATTCCACCAAAGTTCAGTTTGGGAGCTCTAAATTTATTGAGCATACTTACAGAGCATTACTGAGGGATTATGTATAAGAGCATGGGTGACCTCAAGGCAGCCATGCTGGAAAATTCACCAGACATGGATAAGGGGTTCCTTAAAACCGCAACCCCTTTAGTTTCCCCAGCCTATATCGCCTGGTACCACCCAAGCCCCTGAGGCCACATGCAGTTAGTGCAAAATTGAATAGCAGTGTTTTGAGGAGGTGGCTGCAGTCTCAAGCCTGACCCTCCTCATCCCTTCTCTTCTGAGGGAAAGTCAGCAGCCTACAGTCCTGCTCCTGGGTGTGGGCTGCAAGCAAGAACATCATCAGCTCAGGCTTCCAAAGATGACAGCTGTGAAGAGGACTTTATGTGAGGGTGGGGTAGGTGCCAAAGACCAAAATGAATAGAGGTCTGAGCCTGTGAAAACTGTGTCCTGGGAGAGAGCAGTTCTGGTGGGAAGTAGTCAAGAAGGGCAGGGGAGGTACATCTGAGGCCAGGGTAAGGGACAGGTAGAGGGACATAGTACCCGGAGACAACAGAGATGTCAGCTGCTTGCTCACTGAAGACCCTGTAGAGAGAAATGTTGTAACAGCATGAAGAGGGAAGGGGTAGTATCTAAACAGGATAATAGGAGAAAGGAGAGGACCTGAGGACGCTTTTAAAACACCTACCCAGAGTGCATTTAGCAGACTGTCAGATGTGGGTCCTACCCCACCCCCTTTTCTCCAGTTTCTGGTCTTCTGTACTTCTTGGATGTTCAATTCCCTGTCCATCCCAGGGAAAGACCTTGGCTATCTGTTAGACCACCAACCACCAGCATTCCATTAGAAGGGGCAAAGGAGGCTGGAGCAGCTGAGGGGCCCTCTGTAGGATCTTACTGTGCACAGGAAAGCAGAGTTTCAGTAGACCCCTGCCACAGAGGCTCTGTGGCTACTCTGTGGGTGAGCCTCTCACACTGTCTTCTCAAGCTTCAGAGAAAGAGGCTGGAAGAGGAAGTGTTTGAGTCTCCTTGTTTTGACTCCATTTCAGGGCACCATCCTTCAATACTTAGTAGTCTCAACTTAAAATTCATCAGCAGGCTCTTGCATGGGCTCAGCCCACACTGAGTAGCAAAAGAAGAAAGAGCCACTCCTGTAAAAGGAGCTTTTATTCTCCTATTATAATTGTTGTCTTACAGGTTTTCTGTTTAATAAGCTCAAAGTTACCCCTTCTCACCCTTTCTGATATCTGGTTGACTGGTTTAACTCAGCTGTTAAACCTCCTCACCAAGCTGACTGACTCAACCTGGTTTCTCTGGGCTTCTGGCTGAATTGCTCTGCTTGGCTACAAGTTAGTTGGCTGTCTGTTCTGATCTTCTGGCTCCTTCTCATTCTCTGGCTCGTTCTGTCTTCATCTGTGTCTAGCTTGTCCTCTCTGAAACCTCTCTCTGTAAAACTTTCTGGGTAAAAACTGCCTCTGAATTCTACAAGCTGAACTGCCATGCACTCAACTGCACTGCACTGCCCTGACTCTCAACTCTTTGACTCACCCCAACTGACTCAACTCAACTCCTCCACACTGAACTCAACTGACTGACTATAGAACTCAGGGATCTGCTTGCCTCTGCCTCCCAGAATTAAAGGTGTGTCTGTATTCCAACCAGATTATACAGACCTAGGAGGTCTTTAGATATGATCCGTTTCCACAGCAGTCATGTGGTGATTAAAATTCTTTTACACACTCCTAATACTTTCATAACAGTTTTCACAGCAAGGACGGGTCTTGATTCCGAAAAGCTCGGAAATATAGGAAAACACACTCACATACATACACTCCCTATACTCTTAGCTCACTGCTCGTAGTTTAATGTGTTCTGTGTCCATCAATGGACAGCAGTATAGATACATGGCATTCGGGGTATGCCTTAGGCTTGTACTGCTGTGAACAGACACCATGACCAAGGCAACTCTTATGAGGACAACATTTAATTGGGGCTGGCTTACAGGCTCAGAGGTTCAGTCCATTATCATCAAGGCGGGAACATGGCAGCATCCAGGCAGGCATGGTGCAGGAGGAGCTGAGAGTTCTGCATCTTCATCTGAAGGCTGCAAGCAGAAGACTGACTTCCAGGCAGCTAGAATAGATATTAAAGCCCACGCCCACAGTGACGCACCCACTCACTCCAACAAGGCCACACCCACTCCAACAAGGCCACACCTCCAAATAGTGCCACTGCCTAAGCCAAGCATACACAAACCATCACAGGGTGGCAGGTGTTTATTTTAACCCATTAGAAGCAGGGTTTTCTGCCCTTCACAACCAGGCCTGGGATAGCAACTTGTTGGGAGTTTAAGATGGAAGGATCAAAAGTTCAAGGTTTTCCTGGAATACAGAGCAAGTTTAGTGTTGGCTAAAGCAAGTTAGCAAGGCCATGCCTCAAAATAAAAAGTGCAATGGTAGCGGAGCCCATATGAGGACATAGATCAGTGATAAAATGCTTATTTAATATGTTCAAGGCTGAGGAGTCAATCCTCAGAACAACAACAACAAAAAAGTAGCTTTTCCCCTTAGTATGGGACAGCAAAGGATGGAGGCATAGTGTCTCTTCTGTGAACCTTTGGAAGGAACTCTTGGTTTTCAGATTGATAATTAATTGCTTGATTAAGTGGGACCAGACCTCACTTCTGCACCCTGAGATGTGAAGTGCAGGTTTGGGCCTCTCAGTTACATCACCCTGGAGAGAGACATCCTGAATGTTTCTTGGAGTCCAGATGCGCCTCCGGCCAGGAGGTCCCCTGGGAGCCACGGCTGAGCCTGAGACAGTGAATACAAAGTAGCTACCCTTGCACAAGGAAGACTCAGTGAATGAACCTCACTGGCTAAGGACCAAAGTCCCCATCAAACAGGCCAACAGATGGGGTGGGGATCTTTTCAGTGATGCTGAAACCGAACGAGACACTGGGGCTCTCAGCATCTCAACAGAACATGACTTTTCTGCTTTGATTACCCGTTGCTTTTTATACATTTTGAAACCACAAGGTGACGTGTCTCACTTTTGTTTCCCCTTTTTCTTTTTCAAACAAAATGTTTCTGGTTTGTTCTAGAAGTTTTCTGGTAGACACTTTAGGGTCTTTCACACATAGCATCTATCTTCTGCAAACACAGATATTTTTACTGCTTCTTTTCTCCTTATATCACCTTTCTTTCCCTCAAGTGTCTCACTGATCCAGCTAAGACCGCAAAGTCTATACCGAACATGAGTAGAGACAACAGCTCTGTCTTCTTTAGGGTTTTTAGGGTTGCTTTGAATTTTTCTCCATTTAGGATGATTTGGCTATGGTTTTGTTGTATATAGCCTTTATTATGTTGACATACATTCCCTCCAACCCTATTCTCTCTATAACTTTTAAAATGAGGAAGTGTTGGGTTTTGTCAAAGATCCTTTCTGCATCTATTGAGATGACTGTGTGATTTTCATCTTTAAGTCCATGGGTTGATAGGAACGGTAGAAAATTAAGAAAAGCTGTGGAAGATATACATACATTTTGAAACCATAAGGTTTCACAATTCTGAAATTATATATATATATATATATATATATATATATATATATATATATAGTATGTGTGTTCATGAATTGCCAAAGAACAAAATTAATTTAAAAAATATCACCCTTGAGACGCACAATACAATATTTAATTTGTTTGTTTTTCTTTTTTTTTTTTTCCGGGGCTGGGGACCGAACCCAGGGCCTTGCGCTCGCTAGGCAAGCGCTCTACCGCTGAGCTAAATCCCCAACCCCTGTTTGTTTGTTTTTCAATACACTGTTTCTCTGTATAGCCTTGGCTGTCCAGGAACTGGCTCTGTAGACCAGGCTGAGAACACAGAGATCCACCTACCTCTCCCCATGTGCTGAGATTAAAGCGGGTGCCACAACCACCAGACTAAGAATATTTAATTTTTTTAAGGCATTCTATCCTCTGCTGCTTTTCAGGAAAGTCTGAGTAAGATCTACATTCACTTTTCTTTAAGGATTTGGTAGCATGTATCAGTAAAAAAAACATTTCTTTCTTTGGGGGTTTTGGTTACTGCTTCAATCTCTTTACTCACTATAGGTCTACTGAGATTTTCTATTTCAACTGGAGTAAGTCAGTTTTGTCAGTTGGTTTACACTGTGGTTTGAATGTGAAATATCCCCGAAAGGCTCATGTGTCCGGCTGGCAGCACTGTTTGGAAGGTTATGAGGTTCTCAGGTGAAGGTTGGTCATCTAGATGTGCTGCTGAGTTTGTTCCTTGTGAAGGACTGAGAATTGCACACCCTGGGAAGAAAATTCTGTCACAAGGGAAGGTGAAGTGACAGCTGACACATGTAGGGCCACTGACAGAGTTGCTAGAGATCTGAGGCTAGGGACAAGAAAGCAGCAGCTCCCTGGAAGTTTAAGTGGCAGAGATCTTAGGGGGTCCCTGACAGAAAGTAACAGTTACAGATCGGAAGCAGATACACCAACCAGATACGCCTTATTGTAGAAGTAGAGATCTTAAGATTCAAGGACAGAAAGTAACAGAGACAGAAAGCTGACAGAGTGAAAGCAGCAGTTACAGATTGACAAAGAACTAAGAAGCACCAGCTAAAGGGGTAGGGGGAGATACATTACAGGAGGAGGGAGAGAGGGGCCAGGAGGGTGGATGCCACACAAAAACTACAAACTCTATTAGTATAGACAGACAGCTTCCATCAAGGAGATGAGAGGGGAGCCCAGTGATGAGAGCCAACCAAGTGGATCTGGGAGTGACTTTTTATAGGCTCCCAGGGGTAAGTTCTCCTCCCTTCCCCAGGCTATCAGAAGTTTCTATCAGCAGCAATCTTAAGGGATTGGCAGGTGGGTGAATCCAGGGGGCAAGAAGCAACTCTCCTTAAAGGGCCAGGTCCCTGTTTTCCAGATAGACCCAAGGTCCCCTGACTCTACTTCAGGGAGGTTATGGAAGCTTTAGGAAGTAGAGCCTTGCTGGAGGAAGTGTGTCCCAGGGGCAGGCTTTGGGGTTTTGTAAGCTGCTCCACTTCCTATTTTTCTCCCTCCACTTCTTCCTTCTGCCATGCTGGCCATGATGAATATAGCCCTTCTATAAACCCTTTATTCTGGACGCTGCTTTTTGTCATGGTGTACTACAACAGAAGAGGAAATAGTACAGTGCGCTTCTAGCATTACGTCCACTCACAGGTGATCAAACGTGCTGATGATGTACATGGCTAGTGTTCTTATGAATCTTCTAATTTAGCTTCATGTAGTTTAATTGTGAATGACATCCCCACTTGGGACTTAGTTTGCTTTAGCTTTTGTATACCCTTTAAAATATAAGGTTAGAGCGGCAGACTCCTCTTCTGTTGTGTTTGGGTGTTTCTGTTTGTTTTGGGATAAGGTCTATGAAGCCCTGGATGACCTGGAACTTGCTGTTTAGACCTGTTTAGACCAGGCTGGCCTTGAACTCATAAAGACCTGCCTGCCTCTGCCTCCTAAGTGCTGATGTTAAAGGTATGTGCTACCCCAGCGAGGTCTGGTGGTTTTAGACCATTACTTGAGACCTCTATTTCATCTTTATCTCTGTAAAGATGATCCAGCTTTACTAACAGTGAGATATTGAAGTTCCCACTATTACCATAGAAATATTTGCCAGTCTCTTCAAGTCTCTTGACATTTGTACCTCACAATGTGGAATTCTGTTATGCATTGTATATAGCTTGTTATCGGTTTTGTTCTAACCTTTCGATCAACAAACACTTTTATGAATATGCAGTTGTCTTTCTGCTTTTTTTAAAATCTGTATAACGATTTTTAACTTGCAATCTTTATTTCCCCTCAAGTCAGTCTAGCTGCCCACTTCCCGTTTTTCATTGTTTTATTCTCAAATTATTTGTTCCTTTGAGTCTCAGGCAAGCTTACCGCAATCAGCATACAGTTGTCTTGTGTTTTCCCTTTTATCTTAATTCCGTTTCTTTTAAGTGTCTCTTTGAATTGGTAAATTCAACCCACTTTCCGATCGTTTTTCTAAATGTCCCGTATCGTTTTCTCAAATAATTTTTCTCAGATCTTCCACTATAACCATATTCTGTATGTGATGGTTTTTTTCCTATGGTATCATCTGATTTCCTCTTCCCTCTTTCCCAGCGTATTAATCCTTCATTACATCAGTAGTTGCCTGGGAGAGTGTAGTTACAAACCTGCTAGGCGTAGTGAAGTGTAGTTTGAGTTACTACCAACAATTCAAAAGCTATTACCACCCCATTCATTGTGTAATTGCTTCCTCTGGACTGAGATATTTCCTCCTGGGAGCTCACAAAATTTACCAAGAAGCTCATGAAACAAATATGACTAATAAGCCATCCCAACCCATATATAAAGGACATGCATGCAGTACATGACAGCGAGCGGAAAAGGAAACCTTTTGTGATGCAGGGATGATGACTCTAAAATGATGACCTTGGGCCACCCATCACCAGCGCTGGGTGGCCTGAGGTCATGTGACCGCCCAGTGCCTGGTAAACCACCAACCACACTCCTCTAAGAAACCTCAATAAACTCTGTGAAGCTAGACAATGGTGGGGGCCATTTCTTTGGTCCATTGCCAGTGTCCTGTGCAGTGTAAACAATGTGCATTCACACCTACTCCACTCCATCTGTCCTCTGGGTTATTATGGTCACTTTACATCTTAATGCATTGTGGGTTCCTCAACATTGATTATTCTTGTCTTACACATTCGTCTTTTAAACCGCATAGGAATCAGAAGAGGAGGTAGAACCCTAAAATACAGTCGTGGTGTCCTCTAAACTTACCCGTGTAGTTACTCTCACTGAAGATCTTTTCCTTTCTACAGCTTTGAGTTACCATCTAATGTCCTTACATTTCAGCCCAAGATATTTTAGCATATTTTTTTCGTAGACCAGAGCTACCGATGACAGTCACATGTTCTTTAAGAAGAATACTTCAAATTTTCCTTCATTTCTGGAAGGTAGCTTTCGCCAGATACAAAGTGACAAGATTGGTTTTGTTTGGATTATTTTGTTTGCTTTTAGGTTTTGGTTTTGTTTGAGACAAAGTCTCACTGTGTAGCCCTGGCTTACCTGGTCTAGCTATGGCGACTAGACTGGTCTGGAACTCCCAGAGGCGAACCTGATTCTAGGATTAAAGGTGTGTGCCATTATGCTCAACTCTTTCAGGTTACTGGGTGGTTACTGCTGTTTAAGCAACATAAAAATCTCACCACCACCACAACCACCACCACCATCATCACCACCACCACCACCACCATCCTAACCCCCCACCTATGGCTACCATGGTTTCTGAAAAGAAGCTGACTCTTTAATTATTGACCATTCAGTGCACATGTCAAGTTCTCTCCTTCTGCTTTCAACATTTTCACGGTGCTTTGGTTTTTCTGTTTGATTATAGCATACCTTAGCGTGACTGTGCTTGAGATTCTCCAAACTGAGAGGCTCCCTCTTGGAGGGAGGAGGAAGGCACTTAACATGGGAGAAGGTAGCAAAGCTTACAAGGTTCAGGAAGTAAACAAATCTTCCTGGAAGCTCTTGAAGTTGCAGGACTCACAAAGCCCTGCCTCCAGCTTACAGGAGCAGCAGAAATGACTGGAAAGAAGACACTCTCCAACCAACCCCGGCCAGCTCCATGGACGCAGACTCCTTTAGCCATTGCTGTGCTGAAGTGGTCCCTCCAGGGGTGAGCTGTCTTCGAATCATTCACGTTCCTGTAAATAACTCCTCCCCCATAGTCCTGCAGAATCTGCCTCAATAAACCCAGTGACTCACTAGGGCAGACTTGGGTGGATTCATTTCTTTGGTCTGCTGTTGCTGTCCTATATGGGGTGACAGACATCTGTTCACGCCCCGCCCCCCATGTAATGATGACTAATTTCATTTGTCCTGTGGACTCCACTCTCTTTGCCTGCTCATCCATGTGACTGGAGCTCTCCAGTGCTTTATCCATGTCAGCCATTGTACTTTACAGCTTCAGGTTTCCTATTCAGTTTTTATAGCTTTCACTTGCTTGAATAATGGTCCATTCTTAGTCATCCACCATTCTCCTGAGCGCCTTGACCATGACCTCATGGAGCCTAGAGAAGAACGAAAGTGTGGTCCAGTAAATTCAACATCTGGACTTCCTTGAAATGGCTTATGTTGTTTTTCTTCTTTTCATGTTGAGAATCAGGTATTTGAATGTTTTAGTACAGTAATGCTGGAAATCTGATCTGTGCTCTCCCCAAGAATACCTGGCTTTATCTGTTAAGGGCCCCACCTATCTGTTCAAACTATTTCTGTGAAAGTTACAGGCCTGGTGTTATGGGCTCACTAAAGTCCCAGCTCTGTTGCCCTAACTGCCTGGAACTAATAAGAAAAGAGAAGAGAGGCAGCGCTCTGTCTCTCTAATTTCTTTGGGCAGATGCTGGTTCAGCCTGAGTGGGCTGAAACATGCTAGCCAGTCTTTATGCTATTCCCTGGGGTGTGCATCAGACTGGGAGGAATGCAGTTTCATTTAGAAGACATGGTTTAGTAGCTGCCCTGTCAGGAGACAATCACAACAGTAATACTGGGAGTGAGAAGCTAGTAACTGTGACACAAAACACCAAAATTCATCTCTCTCTCTCTCTCTCTCTCTCTCTCTCTCTCTCTCTCTCCCTCTTCCCTTCTTCTCCCACTCTTTTCCATGCACATGTGCATACATACATGGGAGCATGTGTGTCTATATATGTGTGTGTGTAGATTCTTAGTCAGGGTTTTACTGACCAATTCCCTGAGGTTCGTATTCTTCCTATTTCCTGTTCTACCACCATGTGGCTGGTTTTATTCTTTCTGTGCTTGCAAATGAATCTAGAGAGTTTTATTCTCTCCTTGGAAATATGTTATCATTACTCACCCAGAAAATCTTCAAGAAGAGTTCATTCAGCAACATCTTAGACCCTCCTCAATATCCTTGGTGTTGAAGATCCTACTGCGTAACAGTATTTCTGGAGAGATATGAATAAATATCTACTCATCCCAGACTGGGAAACAATGAGGAGGAATTTCACCAATGTCTAACTTGGTGATTCAATGAGTTTTATTGGGGTTACTTACAAGATTGTGGGTGTATTAGTTATTTTTATGTTACTCTGAAAAAATACCATGACCAAAGCAACTTGTAGAAAAAAGAGTTTATTGGGATTAGGGTTCTGGAGGGGAGTCCAGGATGGTGGAGCAGAGGCAGCAGGAACTACATACTAAGAGCAGAAGCGGAGAGCTTACATTGTGAACTATAAACAGGAAGCAGATTGGGGGAGCTCAAAATGGCACCAGTCTTTAAACTCTCAAAGCTCACGGTTACTTTCTCCAACAAGGTCACATCTTATACGTCTCCCCAATAGTATCACCAACTGGAGACCAAAAAAAAAAGAAGAGGAGGAGGAGGAAGAGAAGGAGGGGGAGGAGGAGGAGGAGGGGGAGGAGGAGGGGGGGGAGGAGGAGGAGGAGGAGGAAGAGGAGGAGGTGGAGGAGGAAGAGGAGGAGGTGGAGGAGGAAGAGGAGGAGGAGGAGGAGGAGGAAGAGGAGGAGGTGGAGGAGGAAGAGGAGGAGGAGGAGGAGGAAGAGGAGGAGGAGGAGGAGGAGGAAGAAGAAGAAGAAGAAGAAGAAGAAGAAGAAGAAGAAGAAGAAGAAGAAGAAGAAGACGAAGAAGAAGAAGACAAAGAAGAAGAAGAAGAAGAAGAAGAAGAAGAAGAAGAAGAAGAAGAAGAAGAAGAAGAAGAAGAAGAAGAAGAAGAAGAAGAAGAAGAAGAAGAAGTTGTTGTTTATTTGGGCTTGTGGTTTAGAGAATTAGAATCCTTATTGTGAAGTATAGGCAAGACTACAAAAACAGGAAACTAAGGGCTCACATCTTGAGCTGCAAGCAGGAAACAGAACATGTGAGATTACACATCTCCAGACTCTCAAAGCCTTTCCTCCAACAAAGCCGCACCGCCTAACTTTCCCTCAAATAGTGCCACCATCTAGGGACCAAGTATTCAAATGCCAGAGCCAACTGGGGATAGTCCCATCAAAACCACCACGATAGGTGAGACGTTCCTTGCAGAGACAGAAATGGTTCAAAGACAGGTGCAACAGCAACGCCCACCCCAATGTGAATGACAGCTCACCAAGGCCGGGAACCTATGCACAGCCTGCAGGTCGCTCCACAGCCGGAGCATGCGCTTTCCCGGAGCTCTGTTGATCTGAGACTCTTCCTGTACTTCCGCTGCCTCTGCCTCTTCCAGCCAGCTCTGTTCTGGGCTTCTGCCACATGGCTTGTCTCTTGGCGTGTCTCTCAGAAGTCCTTACGGCTCCTATAAGCTTGGGTGGAGGACTTGTGACTCTGTCAATATTCCAGGAATTTCTGAAGCCTTTGAGGTGTTTACTTCCCGAGTTCAATGAGTTTCCCTGCAAGGTGGGATGGAAGGAAAACATGGCAGTCAGGACCACGTGAGATTCAGCCAAAGAGCACACTTAGGCTGTTGGAGCAAAGACACAGGGTGTCTGCTGGCCAAGACCTGCTCTGTGGACACTACCGTGTCTGGATTTCACAACCACTGGAACAGTTTACGTCCCCTTGGAATGGAGGTGACCAGGTTGGTTGTCTAAAGGACTGCCAAGTTTATTCCCTGGCATAAAGAAATGAACAGCTGAGAACAACAGAAGTCCTAGCAGTGGAAAATTGGGGTGGGGGACAAATAAAGGCTTTATATTCCAGATGGGCAAAACCAAGGCTGAGCAGTCACCAAACAGATGCCTGCTTGGGTATTTTATGGGTCCCATCTAGGTACCTGTCCCTTTGCCTTCCTGCCAATTCCCACAGCCTTCTGGGAACAAGAAACAGTCATTTCTCAGAAAGCTTGCTTTTCTCATTCCTGTTTACCTCCATCCTTAGAACCGGGCTTCACTCTACCCGTCCCCCAGGCCAGACCTTAAGTGAAGCTGACCACACCGGAAATGTCTGTGCCTTCCCATCCCAAAGAGGCTGTATGATCTTGTGAGAGGCTCTCTGTAACTGGGCTCCATGACTGTGGTAGAAAGGTCTTATAGCCAGGGACCATCCAAGAGCCATCATGAACATCAACTAGCCAGGGAACAAGCAAGTGGCCAGGACCAGGGACATCCAGGATGAAATGGAGTGCGGGGATATAGGCTAGGTTTCATGGAACTTTTGATACAGATACATCTTTGCTAACTGATCAGAGAAGCCTCTTTACCATCTATGTTTGGTCTGTTGTTTTTACTTTCCCCAAGGTGTGTGTGTGTGTGTGTGTACGCGCGCATAAGCATGCACATGTATGTAGAAGCCATAGGTTGACATTTTCTCTCAATGTTTTGTTTTGTTTTGTTTTGTTTTGTGAAACAGAGCCTCTCACCAGGAGCTTAGCAATTCAGCTAGACCGTCTGGCCAGTGTTAGCAATAAGCTGAGAGGCACAAAGAAAGAAACCAGCAGCCCAACTGAAGTGCCTGGATGAGGTAAAACTTTACTCCTGATCAAGAGGGTGTGCTCCAAAGAGCAAAACACTCAGGGGCCAGAAGTGCACTTGGGCTTTATTCTAACTCGGGTGGTGACTATCCTCTCCCCATTGGCTGAGGTCCCATCTCCCAGTCTTATCTGATTGGCTAGTCCTAAAAGAATTGGCACACAGGAAATGAAGGGCAAGAGGTCAGCCCTCTAATCACAGGATGCAGCCAGGTCTTTGTGTAAACTAAGTTTTACTGAAGAGGTGGGGCCGTGAAAACGTTTGTATGAAAGTCTTACAAGGTGGGTGGGAGAGGGGGGGAGATGAAAAGATTTGAATTCCTGGTTGTAAATACAAGTTTTATAGAATTTCATGGAAAACAAACATATTTAATGTTTCTCTTTTTTTTTCGTTTCTTTATTTTATTTAGTGTACAGTTGAAGGGGGAAAATAGACTAGGCCACACTTGGGTAACACCTGTGGGTCCAGAGGAAGGGTCCTTTTTCTCCCTTAATGTTTCTTATACCAGTGACCCCCAGAGATCTGCCTGTCCTGTTCCAATCAAGCTGGAGTTGCAGATGCTGTTCCCAGCTCTTTAAACATTTTAGTAGTAGTCATAAAGTAGTAGTAGTAGTGATAGAGTGTATTGCGTGTGTGTATGTGCGAGTGTGCATGTGTATGAGTGTGTGTGAGCATGTGTGCGTGTGTGAGAGGGTGAGAGTGTGTGAACATATGTGTTTTTGAACAGGTATATGTGTGTCTTGTGTGAGCATGAGTATATGTGAGCATGTGTGTGTGAGCAGGTGTGTGTGAGCAGGTATGTGTGTGCATATGTGTGTGAGCAGGTATGTGTGTGAGAGAGGGTGAAAGTAAAAGAACAAAGAAAATTATAAATCAAGGCATTTTAAAAATGTATTGGTGGAAACGCCAGAGAGGCAGGTTTAGCCAACTGTAGAAACCTCAGCTTCAGGCTCTAGATCAGCAGTTCCCAGCTCAAGGTCCTTTTGGGGATCATGTATCCTGTATATCAGATATTTATATTATGATTCATAACTGTAGTGTAATTATGGTTATGAAGTAGCAAGAAACCCTTGAGGAAAGGGTCACAGCATTAGGAAGGTTGAGAACCACTTCTCTAGATCTTCCTGATAGCATTCTTGGCTCTTTGTTGGTGAAGAATAGAGCTTTGGCAAGTTACGTCTGTTACAGAGGTGGACTAGGAATACCTCTTTAGGAGGTTAGAGATAGCTCAGTCAAAAATGTAATAGACCTGTTCTAGACTTGTAATATTCCAAACTCCCCGCCATCAATGCTCACTACAGCAAGGATCTTACTGACTAGACTCTTTCTCACCAACCCTGAGGCCTTTGCTTTCTTCCGTGCCCCATATTTAAAACAACATGCCATCACGTGATTCAGTGGTTCACTTAACATCTTATTTCTTGGTGTTGGCTCATTGCTATCATGATTTCTCCTTCCAGGGGGCTGAATCCTAAGTCTAGTGGTGCCTGGGTCCATTCTTTCTGGAACATTAGAGTCTGGTATTTATAAACAAAACAGCAGAATGATTCTCCTCAGATCTAACACACACACACACACACACACACACACACACACACACACACACATACTTTCTATGTAGCTGTCTTTTCAGTGCCTCTCAGATCTCTCACTTGGAGAACCAGCAGACAGCCTAAAAGGCTGGCTGAGATACAGGGAACCCCAAACGGCAGCTGAGACCTGATGAACACTAAGGGTGAGTACTGCCCAGCGAGTGTGTCTCCAGTCTGTAATTAGTGTCGCACACCCGTTCTTATAAAGTTCCACGGATCTGTCAGGAAGAAAATCACAGTGGAGTAGCCCTGATTTAGGATGCCTAGGAGAGAGCGAGGAGACCTCGTTAACATAGGGTCAGTCCACGCCTAGGTGAACTTTTGACATAAACTGTCTGTCCATGTTTACCCAGGACACGCTGACCTCCTGAACTGGATAAACCACCTCAGGAAAGAGATCCAGGATTGGAAGAGTTTGTGAGACCAACATCCACCATCCCACCCACTCCCCACACACCCACATCCCCAAAGCCCGGTTTCCTGAGTCTGCCGGGTCCCTTTCCTACAAGGCAATGTGACCTCTACTACCCCAACCATACTTCTTGACAAAAGAGATACAACTGATGCCCCTAAACACACACACACACACACACACACACACACACACACACACACACAATTGAAACTGTACAATCAGCCAGGAGTCTATAAAGCTTAAAATTCATGTTCAATGTGTCTCCAACCTCCAAAGAAATGTAATTTTAGTATATGTGCTGCCGAAGCGAGCACAAGAAATGTAATTTTATCTACGTGAGCAAATGTGTGTTGGGAAGGGAAGGGCGTTTGTTAATTAACATAACCTCTCTTCCCACCTGCTCTTACAGCTGGCCTTGGCTGGTTTGTTTTCCCTCACAGCAGGGACCTTGTAGCCTTTGAACATGGCACACATATATGTTTAACAAAGTTACGCCATTTGGGTTGACCGTGCTTTTATCAGGGCCAGCTCTGTTCTAGCCTTGTTATCTCCCCCAGGTAGGTGTCCCAGGAGCTGACTCAGCTCCAGACTTAGCCTCTCTACGTCAGGGCCATCACTGACTAAAGGCCCATTGGCAGGGGCTCCCTCTGAGGAGCCTAGTATGTTTCCCGGGGAATGGGAAAATTTTTACTCCGAAGGTTTCTGGACCTCTCAAACACACAAAAGAAAAGAAAGCGAGGCTGGGCGAGTCACAGAGAGGAAGCCATTAAGGAAGGTTCTTCCCGTGGTTCCTGTTCCAGTTCTTGCCTTCAGGTTCCAACCTTGAGCTCCCACCCTAGATGATCGCTAACCTGCAAACAAAATGAATGCTCTCTCCCCCAAGTTGGTTTTGGGCAGCGTTTTACCACAGCATTAGAAAGCGAAGTAGGACAGGTTGCTGTAAGGGCTTCTTACTATTTGCAAGAGTGGCCTTTATACCCAGCCCTTGTGTGTACAGGAAAGAACACGCACCTCTCCCGTGTCTCTTCTCACAAAAAGTACTAGATCCTTTCCCTCAAGAGCTCATCTAACTGTAATCACCTCCCTGAGGCCCAGCCTCTTAAGGCTGACACACTGGGAGGTAAGGCTTCCAACATGAGTTTGGAAGAGATATAATTTAGTCCTTAGTAAGAATCCCAGGAATATGCCAGGACTAGTGAGACTCATTGTGGCCAGGCCCTTTGCCAAGGGCTCAACTGTTTCCTTCACAGCCTCTGTATCACCGCAGGCACAATTTTGGCCAGGATGGACTGTATAAACTTGGTGGGATCGCTTCTCGGCCTTTTGGCTAAGATCAAGTGTAAACTTGGTGGGCACACTGTGTGCTCACCTGGATCTATGCTAGAAGAGCCTCCAATGGGCAGTTTCTTTCGGTCCTTGGAGAAGGAGTTTATCAATTTCTTTTCCTGTGGTTGTGATAAACCACTCTAACAAAGTGGCTTATGGAAGTAAGGATTTTATACAATTGTATAAAATTGACAGCTCACAATTCCAGCTGTCAGTCCATCACTACAGGGACATTAAGGCAACAGGCACTTGAAGCAACTGATCAGAGTGCATTAGCAGTCAAAAGCAGAGAACAATAAATTTATGGGCACGTCCTGGTGCTAAGGATGCCTTCTCCAGTTGCATATAACCCAGTACCCCTTGCCTAGGGAATGGTGCCACCTACAGTGGTTGGGTCTTCTTACAAATCAAGACAACCCCCCACAGGCATGCCTACAAGGCCAATCTGAACTAGACCCTCATCGAGACTCCCTTCCCAGATGGTTCTAGATTCGATCACATTAACAATCAAACTAACCATCACCAGTAAGCAGCAGTAGGCATCTGTGAAAGAGAGGACAACATGAGCCAGTCCTGGGACTGACATAATGGGATGGGTCTTTAGGGAAGGACTGGTATAGAGGACATGATGTCCTTCGTGGTCACACAAGCACTAGGGAAAGCAGGAATGTTAAACACACAGGGTTGTCTCTTCGGTGGAAGAGTGTGTTTTCCCCTCAGTAGGCTTGGAATGGATACAGTTGTAAGTAATTTTTTTTAATTCACATCTTATGCCATTTATGTTCCCTGATGAAAGACACACACAGCCTTTATATTTTAGTACTCCTTAGCAGCACAGTAGCTAGGCAGATGTTTACCCTCCATGCTGTTAGAATCTGCCTCTTATCCATAACCCAAGTTATTACATACTATGTTTCATCTGGGCTGCTCTTAGCCCCAATTGGGCAGTTCTCTGAGCCACATTCTCTTGGCTCTTAGCCCACGGCAGCTCTCCTTTCTCCTTTATCCCACATGGCCTTCTCCATCCCATAGTGCCTCTCTCCCTTTCTGCTCCTTCCTGGTGGTCCCAAGCCTGGGAAACCTAAACCCTGCCTATGTCTCTTCTCCCCAGCTATTGGCCGCTGGCATCTTTATTTACCAATCAGAATTAACTGGGGTCAGGGTCCCTCAGACTCCAAATCTTGGAGGCCAGCACATAGCACGCCATTAAACAGTAAAAGACAAAACCTCAACAACGATTGATAGCTTGGTGACCTCTGTGCTACATAATGGGTTGGGTCTTCAGAAAAGGATCTCTGTAGAGGGCACAAGGCCACCCCTGAATCTTGCAGGTGATTATAGTTATCCCAGACTCTTCCTCTCTAGACCTTTACTTGAGTGTTGTCTCTCAGTCAATAAAACCCATCTCCACAGAGGAGGTCATAAGAACTTGGTTAAGAGTTTCAACTGTAAGCATGACTTAAGCTTTGTGCTACACACAGGATTGAGTTAATTCTCATCAGGAAACTTCTTTCCAAAATGGTGTTGTGCTTACATAGTCCTAAAATAAACCGCCAGGTGTCAGATGCTAGAAGTTGAAAGGAGTTCAGGTGCTGAGACGCACTGAGCCGTATTTCCTTCTTGCCTCTGTGGATTACTACTCTACAAACCCCCTGTTTGTAGACACCCCACAGATCAGAGCGTGAAGCACAGGACGGAGGGTCTAACGTAAGACAAGAATTATAATCCGAGACCTAGGAGCCTGAGCACCAACAGAGGGCTTTGGATTCCAACCAACACTGAGAGGGACAGGGGTCAGGTGTGATAGAGTGTTTCCACGGTGACAGCCAGGTAGGGACTGACTAGGAAGTAACCTTTGTCTTATGAGACTGGACATGGCATGCACAGGAGAGCATCAGGGGACCTGTAGATAAGGGATAAGGAAAGCAAATGGCCACATTTGGGTCCCAGAAGATGAATAGGGAAAAAGCAAGCACAGGAGACCTGAGGATATAGTTAGTATTGGGTGGGTTAGGGGGAGCAGGAGCCTGGGAGGAGAGAGGCTTCCTCCAACCAGGCGAGCAGGTTATAGAGCTGCTGGTTGGGAGGAAGTCTACTCAGGAAGAGGTACAGCTCTAGGACCTGTTAGGTTTGATAGGAAGCACCCAGCAATCAACTGTAATAGGCAGGCTGGACACACAGAAAAGTGCCCAGAGCTGTGCCCTCTGTGCCAAGGGTGGGCTTTAGTTGGTCCGTGGGTATGTCTAAGAACAGAGAAAGAAGCAGAAGGTCATGGGAAGGTCAAAAGTCAGTGGAGAGACCTCCAGAGGTCAGGAGGGGCTTATAGAAGGACATGAGATTTTGGAAGTCACAGCAAAGCTCAGATACAGGCAGGCACAGAGGCCCTCAAGGAACGCAGGCTCAGCACCGCCTCCCACATCATTTCCACGTCAGACTCACTAACCCTGGAGCTTCCTCGAGGATCTGGAGATAAAAGATCCTCACAAGAGCCAGAAGCACAAGGAAGGTAGGAAGTTGCTATCAGAGCCCAGACTCTCCAGGTGCAGCCTCTCTCCCCTCACGCTCTCACAGGGAGCCAAGGTCTCCCCTGTCACCTGCCGGGAGCAAAGGCCTTTCAGATGGCAAAGCCCTAAACAGAGAGGGTTACTGGCAGTGCAAGTGACAACCATCGGGCCACATACTAACATGGTTCATCCTTCTTCCAGCCCTTATTCAAAAATGTCCTTGAGGCTTCTCAAACACCTGCTTCAGCTAAAAATATGAGAAAACATGGTGTCTCTTAATGTAGTTAGGTGACATCAGCCAATCTTAGGCTTATTTCCTCATGGCATGACCCCTGACACCGCCACCACCACCTGATCACAGGGGACCTTAGAAGAACAGGCCAAGCTCTCTGTGGGTAGTCTGAAACATCCTATCTCTGCTGCTCTGTTCAACGCTCCAGTAAAACCATTTCTCAAAGGCAACATAACTCCATGTCTGTCTCCTCCAACGTCTTTCCTCCCTTAAGCCTAGCACTCAGAATCACTCGTGGTGTGTCTAACTCTCTCCCCATCAGCACACAGTGGGCTGGACTCTCGCCTCTGCCTACAGCTGAAGCCTCTTTGAGCAATTCCTTCCTGTAGCAGGAGCTTCCCTGAGTTTTGCCTCAGATAATGGTAGGTCTTGCTGTTCATGCTACCCAGGGTTTCTGTCATCTGTCATATGTCCTGGTGAGACCCAACCACACTACCCAGGATTACCTTCACCTGTCACAATGTCCCCACCAGCATCCATTAAGCCCTCCTCAGTCACCCAGGTGGAGTGCGCCCGGGTCATCCTTCCCACACCAGGCTGCCCCAGATACGCGCTTTTATTGTGTGGAGGAGAAAAGCACTCCTAAGCTATCCAAAGCCGCTGCTAAGTCTGAAGACCACCCCCGGTCTTGATGACTCATCAGACTTTGAAAACACAGCTGTGTTCATGATGTTGGTTCATCACAGTGGGAAAAACACAGGTCATATATCCCAGAGTCGGAGGATGGGCGTGGCCTCCAGAGGAGGGCAGGTACAAGCTTCTGGGTCTGCTTTCCAGCAGAGGATTATGGAACGTAACCTGGGGCCTCTGTCTGGACCAGATGTTTCCAGGGTCTCCATGTCTTGTCCAAATGAATTGAAGGAGCTCACACAAGTAACAAAGTAGCAAAAGGTTCTGTTCAAAGATAACATGAGCTGTGGAGGGGCTGCAAGAAGCCGTGGAGCCTGGGCAAGCATGGGACTCAAGTAACACCAGTCACTGCCTCGCGCTTCTATCATGGCTTCAGGAAGAGAAGAGGAGGTTGGTTACTATGAGTGAATGTGGATTTTCTTTTTTGGGGTGGGAGGGTGGAGGGGGACAGGTATTGGTTGGCAAATCTAGTCAAATTAGTAGGTTCCAGGTTCTGTGAGAAACTGACTCAAAGAGGGAAAAAATGTGGAAACCAATTGAGAAGGACCTCCTAATCTGTGGCCTCCCCCAGGCAGCATTCACACATGTACTCGCGTACACACACACACATACACACACCCTACATTAAATTGAATTTTTTATCCCCTGGTGTTAGGACTCCTGTGATGGAGGAGAGAGAGAGAGAGAGAGAGAGAGAGAGAGAGAGAGAGAGAGAGAGAGAGAGAGAGAGAGAGAGAGAGGAAAAAGAAGAAGAAGAAGAGAAGAAGAGGAGGAGGAAGAGGAGGAGGAGGAAGAAGAGGAAAAGGAAGAAAAGAAGGAAGGAAGGAGGGAGGGAGGGAGGGAGGAAGGAAGGAAGGAAGGAAGGAAGGAAGGAAGGAAGGAAAAGAAACTCTCCAAATGTCTCCTACCTAGAAGGATGGTGCTTGAGAGAGATGGTTGGCTGAGTGAGCTAAGGCCAGAAGCCAGGATAGCCTCTATGGTCCCTCAGGAGAAGGGAGGGGACTGAGGAGGAGAGATACAGCTGGCATACAGAATACCCTCGTAGGTTGATGACATTATTCAGGTGAAAGCAGACAAGATAAAACAAGACCTGTCATTAGATGAGAAGGAAGAGAGGCAGGGACAGAGGTTTTAGAAGGGAGGGAGAAGAGGAGAGGGGGCAGGAGTGAGGAGGAGGAGCTGTGAGAACGTGGTGGCAGATGTTAAGATTCTTCTCTATGCATAGATACAGGCTCTTATGAATATTTTTAAGGGATGGGTATGTACAGGATTCTGTACTGTCCAGGTGGGCAAATTATATCTTATCAATTGGATCAGAGGTTACTATGTGGTGTGTTATTTCATGTGGCGACTTTTTTTTCCTTTTCTCCATCTTTATTAAATTGGTTATTTATTATGTACATTTCAATTGTTATTCCCTTTCCCGGTTTCCAAGCAAACATCCCCCTAACCCCCCCCACTCCCCTTCTATATGGGTGTTCCCCTCTCCATCCTCCTCCCTTTACCACCCTCCCCACAACAATCCTGTTTCATGTGGCAACTTAATTCAAGAGAGTGTATGGTGGCAGGATGCATCAGGCCCACCACGGAATTGGGATGTGTGTGCCTGCCTTGGTAACAACCTACCAAGGCAACTGAGTGAATGGTTCTCGGACCGCCCGGGTCAGAGGGAGCCTGGGAGAGAAAGCGCAGAGCGGGAAACTGGTCACGACACATGCCTTTTTTTATTTTTACTGCAACATACCCTACTGGGACACAAAGGCTGAGGAAAGAGGACAGGCAAGCTGCCACTGTGCAGAACCCGTTCAGGATGGTGACAAGATGCAGTGTGACACAAGTTCTCAGATGACCAAATCAAATAATAGTGTGTAGGCACACAGCTGGAAAAGCCAGCGTGGCACCCACTACACAGGTCACCTTCCACCTGCCCTCCACATTCTCCACATTCAAAGCCCTGTCTCAAGAAGGCCCCAGCCCCTCCAGTAGGGATGTGAGGACTTCCCTGCATAAAGCTCATGTCTCCTTGGCACCTCTCTTTCCCTCCCTCCAAGCCTGGCATTTAGCCCTCCTGAGATGTTTATTCATCAGTAAAATGGACAGAATAATATCAGTCTAAATAATCAGAGTGTTATTTAGACTTATTTATTAATGCTGGCAATATACTCAGAATCCTCAAGATTACAGCAATAGATCACCGGGAAATATTATAGCGTTCTGTTACCATAGAGATGGTTTTGTTCTCCCAGCTCCTCCCCAGGGCCCCTCATTGAAGTACCAGGCACTGGAGATCTGGGGAGCCAAGCAATTCCAACTGGGGCATTAACACTAACAACGATGATAATTAAATTACACAGAGAGGAAGTCCATGAAATATGGATGGGAAAGGAATGGATTTGATTCATTTAGGCAAATGAGCATGTTTTCCCATTAGAAAAAAAGGCCTCGTTGGAGGCTATGGATGGCTCTGGGCAACACTAATTTCTTTAGACAAGGCACGGGCTCTGGTTCTGATATGAGCCTACATAAGGGGCAGGAGTGGGCAGAATCCAAACAACTTCCTCCCGCAAGCGCAGCGGCTGATCAGGTGCCTTCCTGCAGAAAGCCCCTCGTCTGCCTCTCATCCACACTGGTAGCAGCTCCTTCCATTTCTCTGTGTTTTTATGGAGCAAGGAGTATGTATGTGTACGTGTTTGTGGGTGTGTGAATGGAGGCCAGGGGTCAACATTAGTGTCTTCCTCTATCACTCTCCAGCTCTTTGATTGGCCAGAGTAGGAGATCATCCAGTCCCAGGGATCCCCCTGTCTCTGTACCCACTGCCCAGTGCAGGTCGCCATAGACAACTTTTACATCGGGGTCAGGAATCTGAACTCAGGGCTTCATGCTTCTGCGACAAACACTTGCCTCGCTCACAGAGGCAAAGAGGATGTTCCTCTGCCCATCTTGCTGAGGGACAAGAGCAGTGACACTGGTCAGCCCCAGGTTATAGCTGTAGTTCCAGGAGAGAAGGAATGAAGTCCAGTCCCTCTAGGTAAAACCTGCTGGAGGAATGGCTGCCCAGTCCTTTATGCGACAAGAATGCCATGTTTCAGGAGGGAAGAGGAAAGGTTCTCTGCGTGTCCTTGGCCATAAGACTTTCTGCCCTGTGGAGGCAAGCCAACCCCATACACATTGCCTCACCATGCAGAAGTGCTGAAGCTGATTTCACCTCCAAGCACTGTCCCATCCATTCCACAGTCTGCCTCTCTGAGCCAATCCAGAGCAGCTCTGTCCACCCCAAGCAGCCATGTCTGCCCCCTACCTCAGGGGTAAAGATTTAGGTCCTCGCCTACTTTTGCTCAAGGATGGGAATAAGCTCAGCCCAAAATAAAAACCCCTGCGTTCTCTGGAACTGTCGGTTGCCTCGAATGGGAGCTCCAGAGGAATCTAATCAACAAGAAGCCTCAGCTTTGAGCCAGGCACACATAGGTTAGTTAAAGGGATGTGATGCTTACCCAACAGCCTTAAGAAGAAAGGCATCCCTACAGCGCCACTCCTTCTAGGTCAAGTGTAGAGGAACCGGCATGCAGGCTGACTATGGACACCTATTACCCTCACTGGCTTACCAGGAGGAGGCTGACATGCCTTAGCTAGTTCCTTGTGGTCTAAGTCCCCAGTCTTTGAAAGGATCGCAAGAAATGTCCCTCCACTTTACTGTGGACCCCACAGTGGGCTTGGGGTGACAGGTAGCATAGCTCCTGTTTACTCCACAGGAGGCCTCCAGGCAGGGTTGGTTCCTGTCTTAGAGAGAAGACTCTATGGCTCTCAGTGAGCCCTTTGCCACTGATGCAGGGTGTCATGGGAGGTAGATTTTGTGCAGCCACTCCTAAGCATGTCGTTCACCATCCAAATGCAGAGTGTCTGCTGTAGTTTAGATTCTGAATGCCCCTCAGTAGCCCACACGCTTGATCCTCAACCTATGGCACTCACTACTCAGGAAAAAATGCAATCTTCTGCAAGGGGCCTAGAAGGAATGCAAATCTTTGGAGGGGATTTTAGGATCTGAGACGCTTCTGCCCATCTCTTGTCTCTCTGTCTCATCTCTGGCTCTGGCTCTGGCTCTGCTTCTCTCCCTCTCCCTCACCCCCTCTCTTTCTCTCTGTATGTGTGTTTGTGTGTCTGTCTGTCTGTCTCTTTCTGTCTCTGTTTCTCCCTCTCTCTGTGTGTATGTGTATGTGTGCCTCTGTGTCTCTGCCTCTCTGTGACTGTTTCTGTCTTGTCGTTCTCTGTCTCTCTGTCTCCCTCTCTCTTTCTCTCTCTCTGTATGTGTATGTGTGTCTGTCTCTGTCTGCCTCTTCCTTTGTGTCTCTGTGGGTGTATCTATTTGTCTTTCTGTGTGTGCATGTTTCTGTCTGTCTCTGTCTCTCTGTTTCTGTTTCTCTCTGTCTCTCTGTCTCTCTGTCTCTCTGTCTCTCTCTCTCTCTCTCTCTCTCTTCTCTGGTTCTATGGCTCTGTCCCTCTCTCTTCCTTCTTCCCTCTCTTCCTCTCTCCCTCTCTCCATTTTTCTCACAGTATTAGGTAACCGTCTGCCTCATTCCACACTTCCTCCATGAAGTGTTCTCTCTCCACAGCCCCCATAGCCACAAAGTCAGCTGAAGACAGACTAGAACAATGAGCCAAAAGTAGACCTTCCCTCCTTTTAATGTGACTATCTTCAGTGTTCTGTTATCGTAACAGAGCACTGACTAGCAGGCCCTTGAAGGAATTCCACCTATGTGTGTACATGTGTAAGGATAGACAGGATTCTGTCTGTTTCTGCTGTAACCCGTGGCTGTCCATCCAGGCATTATCACCCATACCTTCTTCTCCTGGTCAGAGTTAGTTACCTGCTGTTAGCCAGGAAGTTAGCTCTAGGATGTATCAACCATCAAGTCACAAATGACAGGACATAAGGAACAATGAGTAGGCTAGTTTGTGCCCCAAAACAAGGCATAGAGAACCTTGCTCTCTGGGTCAGATTAAGGCAGCTTTGAGACTCCTGCTGTAGAAGAGCATTCACAGAGGCCTGTTACCCTTTCTCCTGGTAAGCCTTTCAACTTTAGGAGTACTTAAATCCCTGGACACACTCTTGCCTCTTATACATCTACTTTAACAGATTGAATTCTGGGTAAAGTAGGCTTCTGAGGAAAAGGGTGCCCCTTCCCTGGGAATTCCCCTTGGGTGTAAGGGTGCATGGGAAGAGGGATACATAAGCTCTGTGCCCCTTCAGGATCTGGGCTAGTTGCTTTGCTCAACTGCTATTTCTAAAGAACATTTTTTCTTCCTTGCTTCTTCTAAACTCTTAACTGCCTGTCTTGCCATCATGTTTGTTCTGGAATCTTCTTTTCCAAAGCACAAAAACCAAGACTGTTGTTGAGGTCACAATCTGAGGAAACTGAAAACAGTCCATAACCCCATGTTCTTCCTCTGGAGTCTATTGAGTTCATCTAGGAGACTAGGAGCAGCATCTAGTCAAAATATCCCTTAGGAAACTAAGGCTAGGTCATATCAACTGGACAACTTTAGACAGCATCAAGACCTTCTGGAAAGAAGGATACAGCACATTTCCCTCTATGTGACCAGAACAAACTACTCCTAAGTTCCTAGAGGCAATGTGTTGAATTATCCAAGCTGGGAGGTAGGAGATATGACTCAGTGAGTTCGATACCCAGCACTGCTAAAATTATTACCAATAATACAGAAAGGTTCATTATGTCATAGAAATGAAAACAAATTAATTGTAATGAAATTATAAGTCATAAAGCTAAAAAGGGACCCAGGTCTCTCTGACCTGCATATTAACAGGCTTATGCAAAAATAGAGCCCTTCCCCAAGAGCCATCTGGTCTACCACAAATCAACTTATGAGGTCCCAAAGAACATCATTTTCCTGGGAAGTAAACATCTGTGTGTGACTATGGCATGCAGAATGACTAAAAAAAAATCTTCTCATGGTGAGACCTGTGTCCTCTCCCACTGTATAGTGGTTTCCTCCTAACTTATGTGCTCAGGAAGGGAGGAAGAAACCTCCTGAGACTGAACCACACTCCATGCCTGAGAAAGTTGAAACTTAGAAGGTTTACAAGCCCACTACTACCCTGTCTACCTTCAACCCACAGGGTTATGGCAGGAACAAAGAACTGCTGGAGTTGGAAGACCCAGTAGCTGAGCTGCCTGGGGAAGAGTCTCCTCCCTGTCAAGTTGCCTGAAAGTCCTTCAGAGAGCTCCAGGATTACAGCATTGGTAAATGGTCACCCATATTGAGTGGGCTTTTTCAGTGATGTGGCTACCTTGGAGTTATCCATGATTCCATAAGTAACCCATAAACTCCCTGGTTCACCCGCTCTTCTACAATCAGTTCTTTAGTCTGTCATGGGTTCACTATCTGGGGCAAGCAAACATGTAAGTTATCTTTCCAGGAATTCCAGGCTCAGAGCCTTGGACAAACTTACCCCATTTCTAGTTTGTCCTCTCTGCTTGGTGCTTATGGCTTCTCGGTTTGCCACTCTAGCCATGTGCTGACAATGCCTCCCTCACTGTTATGGACTCTCCTTTTGAAACCATGAACCCAAATAAACTCTTTCTTCCACAGTGTTTTAATCACAGCAACAAAAAGTAATGGATATACCCTGTCTCTGCCCTGCAAGCATTAGAATTACAGACAGGCCAATATGCTCACTTAACATTTATGTCAATCCTGGAGATCTGAACTCTGACCTTCACACTTGCCAGGTAAATACTATACCCAGTCATTATCCCAGCCCACCTCCTCCCTTAAATTTGACTGTCTCAGGTATTTGTCACAGCAATGGCAGCCTAACACCCCACCAGCCATAGAATGAGTACCTTACCCGGTAGATCTTACTATTGATGGTCCTGCAGAGACACGAATGAGTTGTTGAGTAGATATCACAGTGTATTCTCTTTGTGGCATCCTAATGTGACCATTCCTGACTGACAGTGCCAACCTCAAGGCAATCTTACCTACCAGGACACTGGCCCTGGGGCCTCTCACAGGGACTACAAGAACCTCAGGATGAGTCTAGAGGAGGCAAAGCAGTAATCTAGTCCAGTCCCTTTGTCTAGCTTCAGACCTGGCATGGTACCCTGAATGATCAGGGAGCTACACCACCCCGTCTGTCTCCAAGGACTTTTTGATATACACCTGGGCTGGCCCCAAGTCTACCTCTACTCACCTCTGCAATTTCTTTACTCTGTGGACTCAGACACATCAGGTTCCCACGAGCTCCCTGCCAGGAGCCCCTTGACCAGGTACTGGGCATGGTGTTCCTATACCTTGATGATTCTTCAAGGACGCTCCTCCTCTGGGAATCCCATACTACCTCTCTTGAGCCCTCTCACCTCCAGACTTCCTTAGTTCCCTCATGCGCTTCACCAATCAACACACAGCAGACTGGGCAATAGCTGCTTGTTAACAATGTCCCACGTAGATGGTGTCTCCAAATGGCTAATCTGGTGCATCTTACATCCTCTGTCTCCAGAAACCCACTGTCATGGCCTCTAGAAAGTATCTGGGGACAGAACCAATCCCTCTTTGCCCATCCCCGGCAAAGTGTTTGCTTTCTGTTTGAGAGCGCTACAGATCCATTTCCCTGACAGTGACGGGAATGGGTATTGTCAGCCTCAAGAGAACACATTATGAAGGACTCCAGGCCAGCTTTAAAAGGAGGAAATCAATATGTTCTTCCCGGCAGTGTCTGCTCCCTCACCTGACCTCTCTGCTCAGCCCAGCTGCTCTCAAAGCCTACATGCTGGTCTCTTATGCTCCTTCCTTCCCAGAAGGGGTGGGGCCTTTCTTGGAACATCACTGTAGCCTCAGACAAACCATCTTATCTTCCTGGGGAAACACCAGAGCAGGTAGCCCACATCGTTCAGGGAGAACCAAGATGTCCTTCCCCAAGGGTCTGTGTTCAGATGCCTTGCAGGACCCTGTCCAGAGTGTCCAACCCATGGCCCACAGGCTGCACACAGCCCAGCATAGCTGTGAAGGAAGCCCTCAACCAATATTTTAAACCTACTTAAAATATTATGGTGCGTGGGTCACAAGATAACTCACAGAGAGACACTTGCTGCAAACCCAACACCCGAAACTGAAGAACTAAGAGCTAGTCAGGTCCCTGATGGCAGACAGAAATCAAAAGAGCCACAAATAGATGGGCGAAAATGGTACACTTCTGCCTTCCTCCTCTTCCTAATCTGAGACAAAGGTCTAGCAGGCTTTCATTCCTGCCTGCAGCTATCCTGACACTCTCCCACTTCAGGCTGATGAGTCCAGGCCAGTCCTAAATTAAGAGCAGGGGGCCCATCCAAAGGGGAAAGGACTAGCCTCTTCTTTGCTCTGCAGGGAGTCTTCCCTCTGTGTGCCCTGTTCTGTGTGTGAGGTACCTGTTTTGCTGCCCACTGTGAAAGATTATTTTTCCCACCATTTAGCCCGTTAATAGGCTAGAATGAATCGCCTAGATGATGAGAGTTGGATCCCCAGAACACACTTGGTGGAAGTGTGGAACTGATTTTCACAAACTGTCCTCTGATACAAATGCGCGCACACACACGCACACACACACACACACACTCACACACACATATACATTCTCACACACATATACATATACACACATATAAACATGTATACACACGCTATATAAATGTAAAAACAAATTTAAGTATTATCATGTGGCTGGGGAGATAGATGGTAGATGGTTCAGGAGTATTTGCCATCCAGCCATGAGAACCTGGCTCAAGAGAGGGATAAACAAGTGCTACTGGGGGCTCAACCAGCCTGACTGAGTCAGCTTCAGTGTCAGTGAGGGAACATGTCACCAAAATATAAGGCAGAGAATGAGAAAGGCACCTGACTTTAATTCCTACATGTGCACACACACTAAAACATATGTGCACCATACACACACACACACACACACACACACACACACATATCATAACTTCACTGTTCAATTGTTAAACGAGAACTTTGTAGATGATGACATCATGTCACAATATCAAAGCGTGGGCCCACCTGAGGTCCTACTTTGCTTCCTGTCATGTGTTAAAACACAGACCAAAAGCAACTCAGAAAACATGGGTCATAGTTCACTACTGGGGGACTCTCAGGCAGGAATCTGGAAACCAAAACTGATAAAGAGATCACAGAGGAACACTGCTTACTGGCTTGTTTGGGGGTTCATGTTTGCCCACCACTCTTCTATTGCCCAGGCCCACTGCCCAGGGCAGCATTGCCCACAGTGAGGTGGACTATCCTACATTAATTCTCGATTAAGAAAATCCTCCCAGTCATGGTCACAGGTTAATCCAAACAAGGAAACTCTTCAGTTGACACTTCTATTCTCAAAGGCGTCAAGGTGACAACTGACTCTATGACAGGAGCTTGAACCGCACCGTAAGTATGCCAGAGCCTGCATAGCATGTGCACGCTACTTGAAAACCTCACAGGGACACCAAGAGACCACTTCTGGCATCGACCCTCAGATTTCCACTTAACAAAAAGTCTCCAAATGAAGCTGCCCCCAGAGACACTCTCCTCCTTGATGGCACCATCTGCTTGCTCAGGGATTTATCCTGCCAGAAATCCTGCAGCAGCATAGACCCAGAGCCATACGGCTGCCAGAGTAACCGCCCAGCTGTCACCTGCCAGCTATAGGAACCTAGACAAGCGCCTTAACATTTCCAAGCCTCTGCTCCTTCACCTTTGAAACAGGCCTAATCCACCTGCCTACAAATAAGAAGGTCCCGCTGCCCAGAAAGGCTCGCCCTGGCTGGAACTGCAAGAGTAAAGCAGTTGCCCACCCCACCCGCCATGGCTCCATCCTCCTCCATCTAGCCATCACAGAGGGCAAGACCCTTCACCTAACACTGTCAGTGTCTTGCTTCCCCCCAAGAACAACCTCTCCAAAGCCATCAGGATCCATGGGGAAAACAGTGTTAGAGCTGGGCATACAGCTCTGGGGTAAAGCACTTTCCCATTGTGAAGGAAGCCTTTGGTTTGATCCCCGGCACAACAAAACTGCACATAGTGGTACATGCCTATAATCCTAGCATTCAGGAGAGGAACACAGGGGTATCATCTCTAGCTGTGTAGTGAGGTCAAGGCCAGCCTTGGCTACATGAGACCCTGTCAAGAAGGAAGAAAGATAGAAAGGATGGGTAGCGGAGGAAGGAAAAAAGAAAGGGAGGGAGGAGAGGGGGAGAGAGAGACAGGTCCCAGAATCCCAGCCTGGCAGAACTGGTTTGCCTATGCTGCTCTCTCTCTCTCTCTCTCTCTCTCTCTCTCTCTCTCTCTCTCTCTCTCTTTCTCTCTCTCTCTTTTTCTTTGTCATTATTGTTTATGGGTTGGGGGGGTGTCTATGTATGACACCTTATACAAAGTCTTGCTATGAAGTCCAGGCTAGCCTAAAATTTGTAATCCTTTTGGTTCACTTTTCCTAGATGGAATTACAGTGTATAACAAGAAGCTCAGTTACAACTTCTGATTTTTTTTGGAGGGGGGGGCTGAATCATGGTGTGTGTGTGTGTGTGTGTGTGTGTGTGTGTGTGTGTTTATTCATGTGTGTGCATGTGCATGCATGATGTAGGTGTTCGTGTATGATACTTGCATGTTTGTGTTAGTGAGTGCACATGTGTATACACTTGTGCCAGTGTGCAAGTGTCCATGTCTGTGTGCATGTATGTATGCATGCATGTGTGTGCATGACATTGGCATGTTTGTGCTAGTTACTGCACATGTGTATAAGTGTGTGTGTATAAGTGTGTGTGTGTGTGTGTGTGTGTGTGTGTGTGTGTGTGTATGCCTGTTTGCAGGAACCTGTGGAGGCCAAAAGAGGGAGTTAGATCCCTGGGGCTGGAGTTATAGACAGTTGGGAACATCCCAATATGGGCACTAAGAACTGGAGTCTGGACCTCTGCAAGAGCAGCAAGTGCTCTTAGCCACTGAGCCATCTCTCGAGCCTCAACATAGCTTACTTTCTGAGACAGTCTCTCTCACTAAACCTGGACTCATTGATTTGGCTCATCTGGCTGGCCAATGAGCCCTGGCCATCCCCTTGCCTCTGTCCATCCTGTGCTGCAGTTACAAGAGCTCGCCACCATGCCTGGCATTTTTACACGGGCTCTGTGGATTAAACTTGGGGTTTGCAAAGCAAGTGCTTTATCAAGTAAGCCATTGATCTCCTGCAATGGGGTGATCTGTCCTGCAGCCTGCTCTTTGTCCAGCCGTTCCTTAGTAACTTCAGACAATTGGTTCCAGGCATCTCTACAGTTAACAACATCCTTGGGTGCTCAAGGGCTCACGTATGAAAAACATACATACCCCCGGTGCTTTAAATAATCCCTCCTCCGCTGCTTATGACACCTGATACAATACAAACACCGGTCTATTTAGGGGTTGTGAGGGCAGGGATCTATACATGTTTGACACTGGCATAATTATTCCTCACCTATCTTCCATCAGAGAAATGCTAACAGATGCTAAACCCACAGACACGGGTACCCAAGTGTGTCAGGTTTTGTTACAACTGTTTTTTGTCTCGTCAATTCATGCTTGGTAAAACCTTTTGATGACTGTGCCCCGCCCCCAGGGCAATGACTGACCTGTCTCTTTTCGGCCTGGGAGTTCAGCACAAGCTATGTCTGGACATGCTGTCTCTGGGAGGCTTATAGACCAGGATGAATGAATTCAGTGACACCCACACATGCCAATATGACAAGGACATCCCATTTCCTCTTCCTCTTTACAACAGTCATCTCTAATAACAAATAGATTTCAGCCTTGGAGCTGGCCTTCTACCGGATGATCTGAGTTTGACCCCTGGGACCCAGATGGTGGAAGGAGAGAATCTACACCCTCAAGTTGTCCTATGACAGTCACATCCCTGCCGAGCTATATGTATATGTGTGTGTGTGTGTGTGTGTGTGTGTGTGTGTGTGTGCCAGTACAGCACACAGCATGTGTGCACGCTCATACACACACACACACACACACACACATAAAATTTTTAAGAGGAAAAAAGGAATTTAAAATAAAGACAGTCATTGTTTTTTGTTGTTCGTTTATTGTTTTGTTTTAAACATAACTTCTGTTCACTTGTTCATTTACAAACCAAAATTGCAAGCACAGGGTATGAATTTGTAGCCTACTTTTTTCATACCCTTGTGTCTTGGGCAAGCATTTTCTCTCACACATTCAGAAAACTGTTAACCGGCCTTCATACTTTAGTTAGCCACTCTTCTAAAGTGCTCTAAGTGGTTGCTGTTTGACACCTGCATAAACGAAGCCTCAAGGTTTCCCTCAGGAATTACACCTGTATATCTGAGGGTGACTCACCTTGCACAAGGTCCATATTGGCCCTTTCAGGTTCTTGATGACTTCCTGCAGCAAACTTTCCCTGAATGCTCCAGGCTTGCTTTATGTCCCACCTTCACATGTCTTATCTGGACAGTTTTCAGATGTCTCAGACAGGCGGGGCCAACTGCTGGGGCCCGGTTAGAAAGATGCATGTCAAACACACCAAAGAAGACAGGACAGACAGGTAAAAACCAGGAGAGTTAAGAATGATGGACAGAGAAAACCAAAACCACAAGGACAAAGAGAATGCTTCGAAAGACAAGAAGGCCAGGTTCTGGCTGCTGGAACCCACTATTCCCATCCCACAATGACTCACTGGACCTCTTCACACAGTCTAGCCTATACTCCATAAAGGCAGACACTTCCCCAGAATGGCTCCTTAGGTATCTGATGGAAATGAAGCCACTCCTGCTTTGGATCCAGGTAGCCCTTCCGTGCTCTGGAAAGGAACCTCCTCCCTGAATGCAGACGTAGGAGCAGCTGCTTTGATAGGCACCAGTGCGTGTGGCTCAGGTCAAGGTAGTGTTCTGGGCCCTGAGAGATGGGGTTCTTGTGTCTCCCATCTCTGCCCCTCTGCTGCCCCTGCCTAGCTGCCATCGGTTGACTATACTGCTCTGCATTTTCTTCTCATGCCTCTCTATTGGCCGCCTCAGCTGCCCATCTATTTTCTATCATCTAACATCCCCATCCCAGACAAGCCCTGACTATACCAATCTACAGCAGGAAGAACATAGGTGAGCAACATGGTCATAGTGGGGCACCTGAAAGGCCCAGGACTCAGGGGCACAAGTATTTACAAATGGGAAGAACAGGGCCATACAGGACTATCTACTATGCCACAGCTCTATGACAGCAAGGAATCCTAAACTCAGGGGCCTTGGCCACCCAGGTCATTGCCAGAGTAGGAAAGACAAAGGGAGCAGATGTCATTCAACAATGAGGAGCTGGGGAGATGGCTCCATGGGTAAACACACTTTCCACACAAGCCCGATGACCTGAGTTTGATCCCCAGAACCCATGTAAAGGTGGGAGGAGAGAACCAGCTCCACAAAGTTGTCCTCTGACCTACACACATACGCTCCCACATCTATCACACACATAACCAATAGTCAACAATAATATGGACCAATTGGTAAAGTTCTTGCCTTGCAAGCACGAGGCCCTATCTTAGTTAGGGCTTTACTGCTGTGAAGAGACACCATGACCAAGGCAACTCTTATAAGGACAACATTTAATTGGGGCTGGCTTACAGGTTCAGAGGTTCAGTCCATTATCATCAAGGCAGGAACATGGCAGCATCCAGACAGGCATGGTGCAGGAGGAGTTGAGAGTTCTACATCTTCACCCAAAGGCAGACAGGAGAAGACTGACTTCCAGGCAGCTGGGATGAGGGTCTTAAAGGCCATACCCACAGCAACATACCTACTCCAATGAGGTCACACCTACTCCAACAGGACCACACCTTCTAATAGTGCCACTCCCTGGGACAAGCATATTCAAACCACCACAGTCCCCACATTCAATTCCCAGAACCTATGTTTTGAAAAGAGGGCTGTTGTAATCACAGTCCTATGGAGGTAGAAGCAGGCAGATTCTAGAGGCTCACTGGCCAGCAAGCTTATCCTATTTGATGAGTTCTAGGTCATTGGGAGACCCTTGTCTCTAAAAACACAAGGTGGTGAATAGAGTCTGAGGAATGACAGCCAAGTTCATCCTCTAGCTTCCACATGCATTCATGCATATGTATAATGTATTATGGATATATATGCATACGTGCATGCTTATACACACACACACACTCACAGTACAAAAAAAAAACAACCAAACCAAAGCCACCTTGGCCCACACGCCTGCATCTAACCAAGGTCACTGCTGGAAGGCTGGGGGAGAGGGTCATTGTAGCTATCACCCATCCCCACTACCCATCTACAGCCCGGCCAATAAAATAGTTTTATCATTTTGATAAATGGAGTAATGTCATTCACTGCCCATCGGACCCACAGCAGCTGCCAGACATCTCTGTAGATATTCCTCGCTGGCCCAGAGGTCACTGGAGGAAGGCCAGTACATCGTCAGCCCATAACACATCTCTGCCAGATCCCTAGAAGTCATCCTATTGTGGCGCTGGATGGGTCCCAGGATGCCGCGGAGCCACTGTGGATGCAGCCCAGGCCCTCCCTCCTCTGTCCTCAGCTGCCTTCTTCCTCTTCCCAGAAGCCTTTATCCTCTGCCAATCTCTCACGGTCATGATCTCTAGGTCACTGAGCCAAACAAGAGCAGTGACTCAACCCAACTACGCATAGTCACGTGACTAAACAATGGCTCCTCGGGCTTTGAACCGGAAGTATTGGACAGAGATGTGGTGAGTCCTTTCCAATAAGACTGCCCTCCAGAAGTAACGAAGTCTCAGGGGACACGAAGGGCTTTGGCCCGGGTAGAGCGTGGCTCTGGGCTGCTATAGAGGGAACGAGCATCATGTGCTCTTTATGCTTACTGAACGCAGACTCTGGGAGTGAGGAGAGCCTACCTTGGCCTAGACTTCAGCAGGCTTCAAATCCAAAACTCTCTGTTCCAAGGTAGCTTCCCTCCTAAGTCTGGGAGAAGAAAAAAAAAGCAGATAACGATAAAAACATTGCTTCCTTTCGAACAGATGCCACTTTTGTTTATCTGTTGTGGTTTGCCCTGGAGTTATCTGTATTTTGATGCTAATTCCACTGCCCCAAGGATGGCTGCCTAGTCACTACTCAGGACTCAGGTGGCTTCACCAGAACCTTCTCCCCATTTAATTTGTAAAATACAGGTGAAGGCCAGTACAGGGTAGAACGAGGCCTATCATTGGATGAGAAGGCAGGATGGGGCTGGAGGAAAAGTTTAAGGGAAGAGGAGGAGAGGGGAGGAGGGGGAGAGTAGCCTCGGGACAACATGGAGGCTGATGTTAAGGTTCTATGCTGTACCTTTACAGGTTGTTATGAATGTTCTTAAGGGATGGATGTGTACCGGGCATTGTATGTTAGGTGGGCAAGCATATCTTATCACTTGTGTTGTGTGGTCTTTCATGTAACGATTTGAGTGTAAGAAAGTGTGTGGCAGCTAGAGACACTGGGCCGCCATGGAATTGGGATGTGTGCTTCTAGCAAGATATCTACCAGATATCTTGGGGCACTGCGGTGACAGACCTAATGGGGGATAAAAGACAGCATTTTATTTGTTTATAATTGTACAACAGCATTTATCCTGTGGTGTAAGAACACATGCAAGAAGCTAGAAGTTCATCCATAGAGAGAAGACCTTGAGCCAGCCAATTGCCTCAATATGGCTTCTCTGGACTGTGTCTATTAGATAGTGTAAGTACTGTTTGGGTGACGTTGCCTCTGTTTGTTCTCTGCCTAGGCCCACCCAACTCAGCCCTGTTAGGTGTCTTAAACTCCTGAATTGATGGAGTTGCCCTTTGCCCTTTAACTTTGGCTTGCTATGTGTGTGATAAACTCACTAATTTGAAGACAATTGTCCAGTTGTCTAGACTGTACCCAAAAGTGTCATGACTTGTAAAACCATGGAAAGTAGGCAGATATCCAACATGTGTCCCCTACATAGGCAACATAAGTCTCTTGGACTCCCAGAAACAAGGACCTCACTCTGGGTGCCTTCAACAATAGAGGTGTGTTGTCTTAAGTCTGAAGTCCAAATTCAAGATGGCAGCGGGGCTGTTTCCATCTGAGGACCATGAGGTCTCTCTCCTTAAGTTAGCCAGCCTCTCCCTGCATCAGCCCCATGTATTGGGAGCGGGTGTGTGGGTATGGGTATACATGTGTATGTATGTGGAGGTCAGAGGTCAACCTCAGGTGTCATTTTTGGAGGTCATCATCTTCTATTCTGAGTCAGGGTCCTCTCATTGGAACCTGGGGCTCTCTGATTCCACTAGACTGGCTGCTGGCTGGCTCCACGGAGCCACTGTCTCTTCTCTTCCTCTATGCTCCTCTCCACACATTAGGGTCAAAGATGCAGGTAGGCATGCCTGGATTTTGTTAGTTTTGTTCTGAGATAGATAGATAGATAGATAGATAGATAGATAGATAGATAGATAGATAGATAGATATAGATATAGATAAAGATATAGATATTTGTGCTGGAGATCCAAACTTAGGTCCTCATGCCAGTAAGGCAGGACTTTACCCACTGAACCACCTTCCCAGCCATGAGCCTGCTCTTACTGGAGTAGGGGCCTGTACAGTGACCTGCTTTTAGCTTAATTCCTTCTAGAAGCAGCCTATGTCCAAATAAGGTCACACTCCCAGCCTTTAGCAATTAGAACTTCAGCTTGAATGTGGGAGTAGAACGTTGCTCAGACCACAGAGGCTGAAGTAGCTGATAACCCACTGAAGACTTCTGGGCATCTATGCAGGCTGCTGACCGCCAAGGAGGCCACTGGCTGCTCCTTACAGCCACCCAAGCAGCAATAAGGAACAGAGGCCCATGCCAGCCAAATCCCACAGAGCTATCGTCAGTCTCCAAACAGCTCACTCATTGCCTGCTTTGGGCTCTAAAATAAATGCTGGTTTTGGAGCCAAGACTAAGTTTAGTTACCAGTGATTCTGTTAACAGGAGTCATCATGAGAGTGGAATCCAAATGAATGAGCTAGGCCTGCGCCTCATTGGGACTCAGGCATCTTTCCCCCCTCACAGTTTGCTGACATTGTCCTTTCTAATTTGAAACAGCCTCAGAGAAACCTTTTACTAAACACGACACATTACTATCTGGGAAATATTAAAAATAACTGATCATTCTGCTTATCTATATCCCCTACCACTTTACGAACCATTCCAAGATTCAGCAGACTAAGGCACCACAATTTAATTCACCCTCACATCAGGGGAACCAGAGTGGGCCAGGGCTCAGGGGTGGCCATTCTGATCCTGAAGTCATTGGCGGTTCTCAGTGATGCTCAGCTAGGAACATGGCCAACCCCAGGATCCAGGATATCTCTACTTTTATATACACACCCATACTCATAGCTATACATGCACATACACTCTCCACACACACCTTTTCATAAGCATCTATCACACACACACCACACACACATATACACACATACATACACACACTCATATTCATGCCTGTATGTGTATACACTCTCTCTCTCTCTCTCTCTCACACACACACACACACACACACACACACATACACACATACATATCCCCAAATGTTCTACCACACTCACGCTCATACAAGCACATGCACAATATCCTCCCTCATATATACAATCATACATATGCACACAGGAGATGCTCTCGGGAACAGTCAAACACCACACGTACATGTTGTCTCTCATACACATACACTCACACTTGCGTCTTCTTCTGTTTTGAATTTAAATAGTTCTCCATATACTCGTGTATTTGGACACTTGGTTTCTACACACACACACACACACACACACACACACACACACACACACAAAATTCCTTGCAAAGTAAAACATCCATTCCTCACTCAGACATTCACATCTTCTTGCACATTCATCCCATGTAACAGCACAACATGAAACCCTGGCATGCAGGCCAACTGTGGAAATATGTCAGGAGGGATCTCTCAAGAACTGCGAAGTAGAAGCCTGCCATGTCCGGCGTGTGCTGATCCTGGGAAGCTGCAGAGAAGGCAGAGTCCACTGGAGGGAATGGAGAAAGAGAAAGCAAGGTGCTCAGCTAGCAGCCGGAAGCTTACAGTGCTTCCGGGCAGGAAGCCTTTTGCCCCCACCATAGCTTCTCCTCTTAAAGTTTTGGTGAAGATGGGCTTGAAGCCACCAGCACCAGAGCCACAAGCTGAGGTCACAGGTCGGCAGTCTGAATACTATTCCATGGAGACCTACAATGGGTTTTACTAGCTTGCTAATCATACTCGTTATCAATTTAAAACTCAGAAATAACCATGGAAGTGCTAATTCCGAAGTTCTCTTAAGAAACTGGAAGACCCAGGAACAAGCAGAAGAGACCTCAGCAACCTTGTAACTCATGAGTTAAAATGTCTGGAGTCTGTCATAAACAATGAATGAATGAGGCCCCGAGATCATGCCCAAATACCCACATAAAAAAAAAAAAAAAAAAGCATTCTGTCCTGCAATCATTCCCAAGTACCCACATAAAAAGCCGGCATGGGAATATGCACTGTGATTCCAGTACTGGCAGAGTAGAGACACGCTAATCTGTATGGATTACAGGCGGGCCAGCCTGGAGTAATTGGCAAGCCCATGGTCCCAGTGAGATACTTAGTCTTAAATAAGGTAGACTGAACTTGAGAATTACATCCCTGGTTGACCTCTGGCCTCCACATATATCACACACATGTATATAGATACACACACACAGAGTGACTTAAAAACTGTCTCTTGGGAATCTCCTAGCAATGTGCTCATCTCCCATGGTGGCACCTGCTATGTGACATTTATTCCTGAGGAGAAACAAGAGCAAATGACTTCTCACCTCTATAGTAAGCCAACAGCAGAGCACAGTGGGGATGCCATCAAATCTCATAAAACTGGAAACAATACACTGTAACGATATCCTTTCCTAGTAATTCAAGTTCTGAGCCTCTTCCAAGTAAGTCAACCTGAGTGTCTGTCAGAGGTCTTCCTAGTTTCAATATACTTGGGGAAGGAGGGGCCTCGTGAATCTGGTCTGTTTCAGTTACTTCCAGAAGAGCTTTTACTTCCTGAGCTTAAGGCACTTCCAGGCAGAACGGAATATTTCGCTTCCCTTTAGAACATCCTGTTGTTTGACCTCCCTTCAAGTCAGAAGGTGGAGGAGGGCCTGTCCCAGGTCACATGCGGTCAATGCTGAGTGTTCAGCTGAGGCATGAAGAGAGAAGCACCCAGCCAGAATGCCTCCCATCTTCTCTCCTCTTTGATCTTCCTGGAGATGCTCCATTGAGTTCCAGAGACTTGATTGGTTGACCAACAACCCAAGTTCATAAGCAAGAAGTAAATAGCGTGAAGCGAATGTATGTCCCAGGAGCAGGACTGCCATCTGTGCCTAAAAAGGCCATAGTACAGTCTGTCTAGGGACCAGACTAATGACTCCACCCTTAGCTGGGACCCAAGGACTCCATCTCATGACATATGTAGATGTTCTAGGTCCTATGGCTTCCTGTCCTTGCTTTCCATAGGTTTCCCTGTTAACACCTAAGAGTTAGCTGCACAAGCCAACCCATGGCTAGAGTTTGTGTAGTTGAGCCTACAAGAAAGAGGCTCTCATCGTTTCTTCTGACTTTTTGAGACAAGGTTTCAGATATCTCAAAGTGACCTAGCATTGATTATAAAGCCAAATATAACCTTGAAGCTCTGGCTCTCCTGCCTCTGTCTTCTGGGCACAGGAATTACAGGCATGCATCACCATTCGTGGTTGATGAGGGCTTTATGCATATTAGGTAAGCACTCTACCAACTAAATCATGCTCCATTCAAATGTAGTCCATCCCCTTCCAGAACGCAATGATGCCAACCCTTGGCGTCACTGTGAGGATGACATGTGTTAGCCAGCAACTTGCCACTATGAGACATCTAGTAGGTGCCTAGAGGGTGACAGCTGCTGGCGCTCTAATCTTCAAGGACAATTTCATGTCCTCTCTAAACTGAATTCGGCCCATGATGTACAGTGGAAGGGACTCATTAATTCTACCATATGTCCTAATTGGAACCGCAGCTGAATCACTGCCACTTGAAGGAAGAAAAAAAAAAAAAAAGCTAAAGAAAAAAGAAGGTGGACGATGGTGCTTTTGACTCGTTACCAAGCAAACATCTTTCCTCGGCTCCCAAGATGCCTCTCCAACTGCTTGGGTTGGACTTTATCTTACAATAATCCCAAGGCAGGGGACTCTGGGGGCTTCTGAAAACCTGCAAAAATATTGTGTTATCTGTAATAGGTCAGACATAGCAATGTAGACATGTGTGCAGAGGCGACAGGCGAAAGCCACCGGATGCCAGTTCCAGCTGGTAACTGCCAGGACAGTCTAGAAATGGAGCCTTCAGCCAGAAATAGAAAAGCAGAGCAGCAGATAATCTTGAAATAAGGGAAAAAAATAAAACATAAAGAAAAAATGGCATTAGTACACAAGGCAAGACAGCACGGTCTGAGAGACAGATACATTAATCAACAGAGCAAATTAGAAGCCTCATAATTAGACCCACACAAATATGTCCAATGGGTTCTGTTGAGAGAGAGACAGAGACAGAGAGACAGAGAGAGAGACAAAGAGACAGAGAGAGAGACAGAGCAGAGACTTCTTTTTAAAATACTCAAAAACAGATTATAGATTGAAATGTAGGACATAGTACAATAGATTCTGGTGATATGGGTCAGTCAATCAAATGTTTGTCCAGCAAATAGAAGGACCTGAGTTTTGATCCCTAGAACTCAAGCTAAAAGCGTCAGAAGAGACAAAGGTGCCACATGCTTTTCTAATTCCAGCACTAGGAAGGCAGAGACAGACAGATCTCTGGGATTTGTTGGCCGAACAGACTAGTAGCCAAACTAGTGATCTCAGGTGAGTAGGAGGCGGTGTCTCAACAACAACAACAACAACAACAGCAAAATATGAACAATCTATTGGGAACAACTGAGGTTCACACATACACACACACACACAGCAAGGACTTTACTGGTTATGCTATCTCCCCAGTACAAAATTCATCTGTCAGTCTGTCTGTCTGTTTCCAATTTTTATTGTGCTAAGATGTTGTGTTGGGTTTCATTCATTCATTCATTCATTCATTTGTATGTACGTTTATCTGTGACACGTGTGCAGGTGCCCATAGAGGCTAGAAGAAGGCATCAGCTTGTTCAGATGTCAGGTGCATATCACCAAGAAGCACCTTCACTTTGACAAAGGACACTGATACTTACTGAACAGTGTAGAGTTGAAAAGTCAGCTTAGGCTGCCAGTGTGCTCACAGCACATGTCCTAAGTTACACGAGGGTCAGTAGGAGGTCATATGGAACTTACTCGGTTTCCCTTGGGTATGTAGGAGAAGTCTGTGTGTGTGTGTGTGTGTGTGTGTGTGTGTGTGTGTGTGTGTGTATCTATGTGTATATATGTATGTGTGCCTGCATGTGTGTGATAGGTATGTATTGTATGTATGTATGTACATCTATATGTGTGTGCATGCATGTGTGTGTGATGGGTGTGTGTTGTATGTATGTATGTATGTACATCTATATGTGTGTGCATGCATGTATGTGTGATGGGTGTGTGTTGTGTGTATGTGTATAGTTGTGGGAGTACACATGATTGTGGAGATCTGAGGATGACCATGGGTTACTCAAGTACCACCCACCTTTTTTAAGACAGACTCTCTCAGGGCCTGGAACTTGGCCAAGTGAGTAGGAGGCCTACAAGCCCCACCCCACCCCATCTCACCACTGCTGGAACCATAGGCTCATCCCATGAGACCTAGCTCTGTTTGTTTGTAGATGGCGTTCTCACTGTATATTTCTAGCTGCCCTGACACTTGGCATATCTCAGATATATCATCATATAGCTCAGGCTGCTAGAACTCAGAGAGATCCACCTGCCTCTGACTCCCAAGTGCTAAAATTCATCACATGAGCCACCATGCTGGCCATGCCCAGATTTTCATGTGATTTCTAGAGATCTTAGCCCAGGTCTTCATACATGTGAGACAAGCATTTGACTGAGTAACACCACCTTCCTCACCCCCAACTCTGCCCCAGCCCAAGAGGAGTACAGGGCCAGGACTCCATCTGGTTCCACTTTGGAGCTCACATGTTGTATAAATGCACTGCAATTGTTATTTTTTTGTTGTTGTTTGGTTTGGTTTGGTTTTCTCAGTTTGTTGTTTGTTTGTTTGTTTGTTTGTTTGTTTGTTTGTTGAGACAGGGTTTCTCTGGGTAGCCCTTGCTGTCTGGGACTCACTTTGTAGACCAGACTGGCCTTGAACTCACAGAGGTCCACCTACCTCTCCCAAGTGCTGGGATTAAAGGTGTGTGCCATGCCTGACATAGCTGTTATTTGATCAGTCTCACGTTGATCATCCCTGGATGAAACAATGATCTCATGCTGTAGACACTATCTCTCTGGGCCTCACCAGTAGGAAGCACCAAGTATGGCCCTTCCCTGAGTTCAATCCCCAGAACCCACACGGAAAAGGCCAAGCATGATAACATGGGCTTGCAATCCTTGTCCTAGGCAATAGGATGGGTAGATGCCTGAGAGATGCCGGGCAGATAGATGATAGATAGATAGATAGATAGATAGATAGATAGATAGATAGATGATAGATAGATAGATAGATGATAGATAGATAGATGATAGATAGATAGATAGATAGATGATAGATAGATAGATAGACAGACAGACAGACAGACAGACAGATAGATGATAGATAGATAGATAGATGATAGATAGATAGATAGATGATAGATAGATAGATATAGATGATAGATAGATAGATAGATAGATGATAGATAGATAGATAGATAGATAGATATAGATAGATAGATGATAGATAGATAGATAGATAGATAGATAGATAGATAGATAGATGATAGATAGATAGATAGATAGATGATAGATAGATAGATAGATAGATAGATAGATAGATGATAGATAGATAGATAGATAGATAGATAGATAGATAGATAATAGATAGATAGATAGATAGATAGATGATAGGTAGATAGATGATAGATAGATAGATAGATAGATAGATAGATAGATAGATAGATAGATAGATAGATAGATCGATCGATCAGTGGGTGGATGGATAGATAGATAGATAGATAGATAGATAGATAGATAGATAGATCGATCGGTGGGTGGATGGATAGATAGATAGATGATAGATAGATAGATAGATAGATAGATAGATAGATAGATAGATAGATAGAGTACCTGAAGTGAACCTGAAGAACAATGCCCAGAGTTATTCTCTGGCCTCCACATGGACACACACAGGCATGGACACACACACGAATGTGCACATACACATACACACACACTCAAAGGAAATGAAAATAGATAAAATAAAAGGTGGGAAAGGGGGTTGGGGACACAGCACAGCCGTAGAGTGCTCTCCTAGTTAGTATAGGGCTTTCAGTGTGAGCCCCAGGGCTGGAGAGATGGCTCAGCGGTTAAGAGCACTGACTGACTACTCTTCCAGAGGTCCTGAGTTCAATTCCCAGCAACTGCATGGTGGCTCACAACCATCTGTAATGGGATCCGATGCCTTCTTCTGGTGTGTCTGAAGATAGCTACAGTGTGTTTATATATAAAAAATAAATCTTAAAAAAAAAAGTGTGAGCCCCAGCTCCACCAAAACAAAGTAAATTAAATAAAAGGGGGCGGGAGTGCGATCCACAAGGCCTGGGCCGCCACTTCCCAAGCAAGCACCTGACACCCGTTTGCAAAGAACAGAGGAAGCATCAGATCCAAGCTGGGAGAGGACCCTCGTCTATATGCTAATGAGCCCATCAAAGAAGCGCAGGGTTAATTAAGCATCACCATCCTCCCTTACTTTTATCTGCCCTGGACACAGAGGCAGAGGTAGCAATCGCCACCTCTGATCAAATGAGCTGTCCCTGGGCTGCCACCACCTCCTCTCCAGCAGGCTTCACAAGCCAACTCCTGGAGTTAATCATGTTTATTTCACAGGCCATAAGGGATTTAGAGAGTGATTAGGAACCAAACTGGGAACAAGCAGCCCCTGACTCTGCGGCTATTAATGTCCCCTGAGCGAAAGGGATGTTTTCTCGCTGATAGGCAGTGTGCACCAGGCTTCCTGTTTCCTGTCTAAAGAGGGATTATCAGTTGATTGGTAAATGCCTATGGAATAAGAATGGTTGAGAGGCAGGGACTCTCCAGCTATCCCGTGCATGGAAGCAACTCAACACCACAATGCTTATTGCTCTTCCAGAGGTGATGTCTTTATATTTCTTCCCCGCTGTGGAATCCCAGGTAAATGATTCAACTGTCTGATCCTTGTGCTTCTAGTTTATTAAACTGAGGTATAGCATATACTCAGGAGGGCAAGCAAGACAGGCAACCATGGTCCCTGGCAGACGGCATCCGTAATGTGAGTTTTCTGCCTTCCCTACCTCTTATCTCTTTGCAGCAGTCTTGAGACCCTTATTGTGCCGGTCACAATCCAGCTCAAAGCTGTGCCATATACTATCCCCAAGAGCCTTCCTGTTAATTGCCGGCATGCATGAGGTGACCTCTTGACACTCTGTCGAGAGCAGATATCTTGGCAATAATGCCATGTGCCCTTGGCACCTAGAAGACATCTATAAATATGCATTTAGTAGAAGCTTGCAAATTATTGATTCTAAACTCAGAAAGTAGATGGTTAGAGAGACCAGTCTCTTGTCTAGCATCTTTGACAAGCACGACTAACCCTAAACTCCCTGCCAGGAGCAGGCTAACCTCACAGGCCTCAGTAGGACAACTACCAAGCAATCAAAATCGACCGATTCATTGGCTCCCATTTAGCCACTAACAGACCTCACGAGAGGCTGTGACTTCTCTATGATACTAGGGTAGCTAGAAACAGAGCTAAGCAGAAAGCATGGTCTCCAACTCTCTCCCTAAGACTAGGGCTATCTGTACCTACCTCATCATCAATGGAGAGAGGACAATTGAGAAGCATACAAGCCCAGGCCTCTTCCCACAGGGACTCTGGCTCAGAGTGGAGAAGGCAGAATTCTCTCACGAACCCCATCCACTACTCAGATGTGTACTCCTTGAAAAATCCTAGGACTGAGAACACCATGGGACACCACAGTAATAGCTCAGTTAGTTAAACCCTTGCATCACACATGTGGTGACATCAATTCGAGCTACAGAACTCACATTTTTTTTTAAAGCCAGTGACTTCCTCCAGCAAGTCCATACCTCCCAAGTCTCTTCAAACACAGAGACCGACCACCTAGGGACTGAGTGTTCAAATACTTAAGCCTCTGGGGAACATTTCTCATTCAAACCACTACTGGCCTCTATACATATACATGCATGTATATACATGGATGCACATGAACATATGTAGACATATTAAAAGACTGTGGTAGATTGACCTTTGAGATTAAGATACCATGTGGCACCAATGACTTCAAAGTCAAAAAAATCATCCTCCTGGGTAGGATGGAATCACACTCGTCCCAGTCACATGACACTTTCCCCGATTCTTAAATCGGCCTGAAATAGACTCGAGGTAATTCAGCTGGAAGGCACAGGGGAACAGGATTGGGGTTAGGGGTGGGTGACAGGAAGCTCAAAGCAGTCCTGGGATACCAGCCAGCAAGGTAGCATGAGCTCTGTCCTACAAGCACCCCTGCGACCACAGGAACCAGAAAGAAGCATCTAGATCCTCTAAAAGAAAGCTCAGCCTAACAAAATTCCCATGCTACCCTGTGATTCACTGAACAGAGCACCCAGTCACCCTGCCTTTTGCAGTGACGGGGACTGTGACTAGTAACATTGGGACAATCATTATACAGCATCAGAAAATGAAAACAGGTTGAGGATCCCTTATCCGAAATTTGTGAGACCAGAAATGTTTCCATTTTAGGGTTTTGGGGGGGGGGTGTTGTTGTTGTTTTTAGTTGTTGTTTTTGTTTTTCAGTTTTGGCACAGGTAAATAATGAGAAATCCTGGGCATGGGACTCAAATATAATCTTAGAGTAGATTTAGGTGTCTTTGGGAAGAATGTGCAGGGGTGGGTGGGGGCATGTGGAGGTCAGAGGTCAGCCTAAGGTGCTGGCCTTCAGAACCATCCACCTTGATCTCTCGCCGAACCTGCAGCTTGCTGACTAGGCTAAGCTAGCCAGCGTGACTGAGACAGCCACCTGCTCCCACTTCCTCAGCACTTGGACTACAAACATCCACCACCATGGCAGGTTTTCTGTTGTATTTGTTCTGGGGATCAAACTTCCTCAGTCTTTCACAGCAAGCACTTACCGACCGGGCCACCTCCCCAGAACTCATTATGTCTCGTATATACACAATCTAAGGGAGAATTTTATACATTCTCAGTGAAGTTAGATTTTGGAATACTCTAGAGTTAGGATTTGGGCATTGTGGATGCTTAAGCAGTTCGAAGGAGACACAGCACAAACACCCAGAAAGTTCATCTGAAGTGAATGCCACAGCTTCAGACCCCATCCCACAGGGACTGGGAATTCTTTGTTACACTGAGGGTCCAGGCACCAGCAGATGCACATAATTTATGCAAATCTGACCAGACAAAAGATAGCTCTTCTTAAACTGAAGGGTGTGGAATCAGAACTAGCAGTGACCAGCTCATCAAAGGAGCCAGGATATTCCCCCAAGGGGCAGGAGGGTCCCTTGTGTTTCTAGCTGCCTTGAGAGTAGACACAGGGAAGGAAAGAGGATTTTATGGACATTGGGTTGTTGCAACCACCCCCATGAAAGCTCTCGTTCCAATAGTATGTGTCCTTTCCATGTGTGTGTGTGTGTGTGTGTGTGTGTGTGTGTGTGTGTGTGTGTGTACGTGTGTACATACATGTATTTATGTGAATGTATGTGCATGCATATGGAGGCCCACTGTTAGCCTTGAGTGTCTTCCTTAAGACCATTTAAGTTCCCTCCCTTTCACCTGGATTTGGCTAGGCTGACTAGCCAGCTGCCCTGAGACACACCTATCTGTTGCTGCCCTCTCAGCCCTGGAATTACCAATGTATACCACACGCTTGACTTTCTGACTTGAGTTCTGGAGATCGAGCTCAGATTCTCATGCTTGCGAAGCAGCTGAGCTGTCCCCCACAGCCCCTATCCCCAAAGGTATCTTGCCTGTGGCTGTAATGTGTCCTGAACATAACCTGCCCCTGATAGCCATGACCCAAGATCAGCAGACTCTAATAGAGAAAAGGTCTATGGTTTTGTCGGGCATCCATTTTATACTACCTGCCCTGGAAGCATCCACCTAAGACCTGCAGACCCTTTATAGGGCATGAGATGAGAAGGGGCTTATGGTCTCGTGTGGCATCTGTTCCCTTCCTGCAGACATAAGCAACTTGTGTACTGTAAATGCCTAGGAAAGACAGCAAACTTCACACAGGAAGAAGCTGAGGGACCCTGAGGGCTTTTCCAGCCCCACGCCCTCCTTACAACTTCCCCCTCCCACCTGGGGAAAAGGCTAGGCCAAGTTCTATTCTCCACCCACAGGAACATTCTTGAGTAAAAAATTCTCAGAACGTACAGACTGACGCTCTGAAAAATCCCAGGTAGAGTTCAAATGCACAGCACGCTTGCTAGCCATTAGCTTCAAAGGCCAATATACTTAGCCAGTAAGTTTGAACTGTAACCTTACTGATGTAACCTATGCCCCTAAGAAGTATAAAAACTGCTTGTAACAGCCAATTGGGGTTGCCTTCTAGTCATTCACTACGAGGGGTAGATTGAGGGTCGACACAACATGCCAGAAAAATAAACCTCTTGCATTTGCATCGAACTCTGTTCTCACTTGGGGGTCGGGGGGGTGTCTTCCAGCATTAAGATTCACTTTGAGCCTTACAAAGCCAAGAATGCAGGGAGCTTATCAAATGGTGGAGGCCACCATGCTTCTTCCTAGAGGCATACATTTCTTCCCTGACTTGTAGGTAAGCAGAGAAGGTTGACCACCCTTGTCAGGTCTCTTGCAATTCACTGCTAAAGGGACAGCTACATTAGTCAGCTTTCGGTTGCTGTGACAACCACCACCTCTTCCCCCAACCCCAAAAAAGCAAAAAAACAAAAAACACAGCTTTGTAAAAGCAACTTTTATTTTCCTGTTTTAATTGTCATCTCTGAGGCTTGGTGCCTCTGCCTACTAACCTGCACCTAGCCCTGGAAGCTTCTTAGCTCTGTACAATCTAACCTAGGCCTAGAATGTTTTCAGCCTCTAAGACGTACTGCGGAATAAGCTCTCCCTTCTCGTTCTTTCTGAGCTCTGCTTCACTGCTCTGGCTCAAACTCCTCTCCAAAAGGACTAATTCAACCTGGCTTCTCTTAGTTTCTCATGAATTGCTCAAAGTGGCCTCAAACTGACTATATCTGTCCTAATCTTCTGGCTCCTCATTCTCTTGCTCGTTCTGTCTTTACCCGTGTCTAGCTTGTTCTCTCTTCAATCTATCTCTGTAAAATTCTCCCAGCAAAACTGCCTCCTTCTCCCTCTGTCTGTGCTCCACTCTCCCTCACAACTCCACTGTTCTGCTCTTCATGAGCTCTATGGTGTTCCTGTACTGTGCTCTCTTCTTCCTGTACTGTCTGTCTCTCCCTTAAGTAGCTTCCCTTTCCTCTCTGTCCTCAAGAGAGATGGGCACAGCCTAGTCTGTCAAATCTTTCTCTGATTTGTCACTTTTTCTGTCACTCAATTAGACATCACTTAAGGCTGAGTCACACCACAATAGTTTCAAATATCCTGTACTGCAGCTCAAAAGAGAAAATATTGACTTGATATTTTAACTTTATCTCTTGTCCCCATCTGTACGGAGCCATATTGGATTTGGGCCTAGCCGCTTTTTGACTGCATGGCTCAAAGTGACTAGGTGACTCTGGGCTGTTTGGCCACAGAGACTCACCCCTAAGATGACTGCCTTAAGTCTTGAGATTGTTGGACAAAGCCTCTCCCATGAATTTACGGCACAGGAAGGTAACATTCAGGGGATGCCTCAGCTCCCTTAGCAGATACCAGTTATCTCCTCAGTCTACACCCGGTGTCTCCACCACCTGACCTCATCGCCTGACTTCTTTGCTTCCAGCTATCACTGCCTATACCCTCATCTCCCCCTCCTTCATGTTTCACAAAGGTCACTCCCCCTACCTGAAAGCCTTAAAAGCTGTAACGTTCATCCCAATAAACGAGACCTTGACAACAGAATCTTGCTTGGTCTCCTTCTTCTCTCGCCCCCCATTTAGGCCCAAGGGTAGCGCCCCTTCAGGACCCTGAATAACTGGGTCCCCGCTGGCGGGGACACCCATCACCTTAGGCCTGTGACAAAGCAGAACTTCACTGCTGAGGGTAAAGAGCAAACCACTTATATAATAGAAGCTAGAGAGAGTGGGGGAAGCTAAGTCCTAATATACCCTTCAAGGGACATTGCCAATGAATGACCTCCAATTAGCACCCCTAAGTTTCCACTAGCTGGGGACCAAGCCTTTGTCACACAAGAGACTGAGTCTAAAGAGAATAAGGCCAACCTGTTTGAACGAGACAAATTGCCAACCCTCTCTGGTCTCCAAGCATGTATGCATATGCTACATGTGTACATAAATCCATTCATTCATTCTCAGAAAAAAAAATCCACATCGAATGTAGAACTCTATACACAGGTTGTGGGATGCTTGCTTTGCTCTCCCAACTTTTATTCCCCTCTGTCCAAAAGATTCACATTCTGGGACTCATGCGATCAGGTTCTACATGTGGGAAGCAATCAGCAAAGCTGCTGGAAACCTAGCCTCATAAGGTGTCACATCCTTTAACCAGTCCAAGATTCTCTCTGGACTACAGTTTCCTTCTGAGACTCAATCAGGGACAGTGGGGAGAGGATTTCTTTCTATGTTATGCTAAATCTATACAGAAGTTTAAGGGGCCCAACCTCCCACTTCCAGGAGACTGGGACTGCTGAAGGTCAAATTCTATAACTCCATAAGAGCAGCTTTCCCACCCTCCTACCTCACTCTACCACCACAACTCGCTTACCCTATCACCATACCACTACCCTGGGGCAGTTCTGTGTCATTCTAAAAATCCCTGAAAGAGTCCTGTGTTACTTACTTGTTGCTGTGACAAAATGCCTAACCAAAGCAATTTAATGGAGATGGGGTTTGTTTTGGCTCACAGTTTGATGGGTACAGTCTGCCATGACATTGGCTCACAGTTTGACAGGTACAGTCCATCCTGACATTGGCTCACAGTTTGACAGGTACAGTCCATCCTGACATTGGCTCACAGTTTGACAGGTACAGTCCATCCTGACATTGGCTCACAGTTTCATGGGTACAGTCAGTCATGACATGAAAGGCATAGCAGCAGGAAGGTGAGGGTGTGCTCACATCACATCCACAGTCAGAAAGCAGAGATAAATGATGTTGCTCAGATCATTTTCTCCTATCTGTTCCATCAGAACCCCACCCTAAATAATGGTGCTGGCTACAGCTACAGTGGGTCTTCCTATTTCAATTAACCTAATCTAGAAAATCCCTAACAGACACGCCCAGAGATCTGTTTTTCATGGTGATCCTAAATCCCATCAAGTGGACAAGATTAGCCATCATAATGCCCTACTTAGAAACTGTCTGTTTATAACCTCTCCAATAATCGTGGCTTATCAGCCTATGTTGAACACAGAACCTGCTGGTTTAGGGTCTCCAAGATGGCTTCTCCCAACCTCAGGCCACCAGTTATAGTAGCTGCTTGCAGAGTCTCATGACCAAAATGGTCCTCAGATAACTCTCCCCTACAGTACCCACTCTCAATCCTAAGGGACCTATAGCCATCGAGTGGCCAGAGCATCAGCATGGAAGCTCCACAGCCTTGCATTGATTCTGACCAGCCTAAGACTAGCACTTCACCTACAGCAGGCGACGTCCTACTATTCCAATCCTGCAGTCCTGCTCCTTTAGAGGATTTTCTAAATGGATCACATTTATTCAAGCCCATGTCTCAGAGTTCATTTAAGAGGAACACATAGAAATGAAAGGACTCCCCCCTAAAAAAAAAAAAAAGAATACTGCAATGAGCATGTTCTTACAGAGATGCTAGAAAATGTGCTTCAGCAAAACAAAGGTGTGAACTAAGGAAGGGGCCCAGAATCATCCCAGTCTTGCTGCAATGGGCTAAGAGGAGCTATGAGACAAGACCAAGGGTGAGGGTCAGGACAGAAAGCGCCATCCTGGCCAGGAACCCAAGTGTGATGATCCGGGAAAAGTGGAAATTGATAGAGCAGTAATTTAGCTACTTGGGAAGTAATATGAATTCACATTTAACTGATCTAATGTGGCATTTAGCAAAGGAGCAGAGACAGGGACACAGAAATCTCAATAAAGGGGAAACATGCGGGCATTAACTCCAGGAAAGAAACATCATCATGCTCCACTTTACTTTGCAGGAAGCATAATCTACTGCCATAATGACATAAACACTGACTATTGATTTAACCAAAAGTTGTGATAAAAGTATGCTGAGTGTGGAGGAAGAGCCAAGGGAAGGAAGTTCATGGAGGGCTCAATCACCAGTTCCCACTACAGTCAATAAACAATGTCTAAAATCAATTAATGAAGAAATGGCAGTATTGCATAATATTTCAAGAGATAGAAGTAAGCATGCCCAGTGAACATCACCAGCAGAAACCCAGTTGACACAAATATTTACTTTTAAACCTCAACACTTAGGAAGAGATGAGACATGACTTCTAATATAACAATGCACAAACACAGAGAGAGAGAGAGAGAGAGAGAGAGAGAGAGAGAGAGAGAGAGAGAGAGAGAGAGAGCCTAAAATGCCACGACATAGGATCAAGTCTGGCTGCCCCTGGGGAAGGGAGATTTACAACCCCGAGCCCTTCATCCCAGCCAATGGACTGACATTCTTCCAGACTTGAAAAGGAAGCCCCTAAAGAACAACACACTCCCAGATGACCTACCAACTGACCACAGCTATAAGAGCAGACCTAGCTAAGGTTGACTTAGACCATCTGTGTTAGAGAGCGTTCTCTATAAAGGAACAAAACTGTCAGACATATATACCTATAGATTTACTAGAGTGCCTTACAGATTGTGGTCCTAGTAGTCTATCAAAGACTGTCTCCCAGTGGAAAGGACAAGGATCCCCTGGTAGTTGTTCAGTCCACAAGATTGGATGTCTCAGTGGTTCTAATCTGGTGCTGAAGGCCCCCAGAGAATTCTAGCTGGTCTTCAGACTATGTACATTGGAATCTCTTCAGAGTAGTTTTTAACACCAGCAAAGAAATGCCTCAGTAACAGGATAGATAAACTTGCCAGGAAAAGTGAAGGCAAGCAGAAGAAAAGCAAGAGCTTCCTTCCCCCATGTCTTTTCTTGTAGTCTGCCACCAGAAGGTGTGGCCCAGATTTAAGGTTGTGTCTTCTCACCTCAAATGATCCAATCAAGAAAATCCCTTACAGGTGTGCTGAGCTCTTTGGGTTTTAGTTGATCCCACATGCAGTCAGTTTGACAACCAAGATGAGCAGAAGATAAAAGGGAAGTGGGTGCTTTAATAGTAAGTGGCCCAGAGCCCATGTGATATTTTAGCAGAAAATCTGGCTGTCTTCTATCCCTATCCTAAGAATTTGCTGAAGGCCAAAAAGTATGAACTAATTTCTTTGGTGGAGGAGGTTTCAAGGCACCCTAATATTGGCTCTGTCTTATGATCATTACTAATTACTCGTGTTCATGCCTACAATGAAAAAAAATGCAGGGCAAAAATAAATTCAAATATACAGTATGAAGAGCAAAAGAGCACGAGGAAACAATGTTGCTGAAAGTCTAGTGTTAAGAGACCTAAGTAGAAGAAAACAAAGTTGCTACAAGTCTAGTGCTGGGATACCTAAGGAGAAGAAACAATGTTGCAGTAAGTCCAGTGCTGAGAGACCTAGGGAGAAAGAAACAATGTTTGTAGTAAGTCCAGTGCTGAGAGACCTAGGGAGAAAGAAACAATGTTGCAGCAAGTCTAGTGCTGAGAGATATAAGTAGAAGGAAACAATGTTGTAGCACCTCTAGTGCTGACAGGCTTAAGAAGCCTGATCTTCATTGAATCAAAAGGAGGGGTGATCTCAGTGTAAGACCCCACCCAGCTAAGCTTACAATGTGGGGGGGGTCGAGGGGAGAAGGCCTAAGGAACTGTCTGCTCCTAAAAGGCAATGACTAATCAAAGGTGCTACAAATGTGATTCAATTTGAGGGCCTGGATTCACCCTAAATGGATAGTGAAAAAAATAGCAGCAACCTCCACATACATCTTACTTTAGTTATGAAAGATACATGAGTAAGAGAGATGTAGAATCTTCCTCTGTGGTTAAAGAGGCCTCTGACAGGGCTGGAGAGGTGGTTCAGTGGTTAATAGCATTGACTGCCCTTCCAGAGGTCCTGACTTCAATTCCCAGCAGCTACATGGTGGCTCACAACTATAAAGGAATCTGGTGTCCTCTTCTGGTATGTCTGAAGACAGTGTACAGTGTACTCACATATATAAAATAAGCCCCCCTCAAAAAAAAGCATGTGAGGCCAGACAACGTATGGCTGGCAGGAAGGCCCATGAAAGTTGCATTGAAGACCCTGAGACTTAGAGGTGCCCGAGCTATTGTATATCTGCTGCCTAGGAGAGCTGTACATGGGTATTGGACCCAATGTGAGGCAGGGTGGGGATCCTGAAGGCAGCAAAGCTCGAAGAGCTGAGCCCTCTAAGCTCTTTGATGTTGGTCTGGTTTTGGTCCAATGTTTCCTCACTATGCCTCCATTCCTTTGGAATGGTAATGTATGTTCTGTACCTTCATATGTTTAAAGTATGTAATAAATTTTTAATTTTACATAAGATTACAGTTGAATCTTTGAGTCTCAGGAGAGATCAGAAGAGTTGAAGTTGAAAGACTAGGCGAACTTCTAACAATGGAGTAAATGAGCGTTCCATTATGACGTAGTTATGAGCCCTATAGAGACCAGATAGTGGAATGTGGTGTTTGAATGAGAATGACCACCATAGGTTCTCATGTTTGAATACTTGATCCCCAGTTAGTAAATTAGGTGATGTGGCCTTGTTAGAGGAGGTGTATCACTGGAGGCAGACGTTGAGGTTTAAAAAGACTCATGCCAGTCCCAGTGTGCTTTCTGTCTCCTGCTTATGGATTGAGATGTGAGCTCTCAACTGTTCTTCCCACCATGACTTTGTTCCTCTATTGTGGACTCTAACCCTCTGAAACCACAAGCCCAATTAAACACTTTCGTTTATAACTTGCCTTGGTCATGATGTCTTCTAGCAGCAACAGAAAAGTAACTAAAACACTAGTCCTGAGCATAAGAACCACACATCAGATGCCACACAAATGATGGATATTTTCTTTAGCCACTGGGTTTTTGAGAACTCTGCTATACGCCAAGAGAAAGAGGAGATAGCTCTTACAGGAAGCAATATAAAATGTATGCTTAGGCTATGGGGCTCGTAGGACATGTAGGAAGTACCATGACTCCGAATGTGCTGTACCTCCTAGCCGCATTCCCAACACCAGAGTGCCAGTTTTTAACAACAGCTTTCGATGAGAGACAAAAGAAGTCAGAAAGAAAATATAGGGCTCCCGAAGGCGAAGAGGAAACCACAAGCCTGGCCTTGAATGACACTTTAATGCAGCCCTGAATCCTGAGCCACGCAGCCACCAGGGAAGAAAAGGGAACTTGGCTCTGCAGAGGTTTAACTACTGTAATTGGCATATTGATTTCACAATCGAATTTTAAGATGCTTAATCTGCCACCATTTCCAGTGGCCATGGTAGCAGCCTCCCAGGGAAGTTTTATTGGCATCATCTGTGCACAGAACTTCAAGCCAGAAGGGACAGAAATAGCTCCCACCTCGTTCTAGTGGAGCTTTGGCACGGCAGCCCACCAGCCTTGGCCCGTTCAGTATAATGAGTTAAACGATGTGATGGAGCTCTCATCTCAGACTCTCTGGTTCTCTCCAGATCTCACTCAGAGCTACCTCAGAGCTAGGTTTGTTCTCCCTCTCCCTCTCCTTCTCCCTCTCCCTCTCCCTCTCCCTCCCCTTCCCTCCTCTCTCTCTCCCTCTCCCTCCCCTTCCCCCCTTCTCTCTGTGATTTCAATGGCTATGGAAACAATAGGCAAAGAGCTCTCATCTTACCCAATGTTCCTGCTCAAGGTCACCTCCTAGAAGGCCACCTTAATCATCAAGAACGGCGGAGGTTTTCATACTTGACATGCTCTGCAAAATGCTATGACACAGGATCCTCCGGTCCCTCATGTCCTTGTGGGGAGCCATCGTTTTTTCTTTCTCTCTGAAAGAAAAGCAAAAGTTTACTTTTGTTTATTTAGTATGTATGGGTGTGCATGCCAGAATACCCCAGTGCGTATGTGAGAGTCAGAGGACAGCTTGAGGGAACTGGTTCCTCTTACCATGCCAGGAGTCAAAGCCAGCTCATTAGCCTTGAGGAAAAGCATCCCCATCCACCTAGTCCTCATCCTAGGGATGGGAGAGCTGCATCTACGAATGTGTGAGCCTCAAGGAACAAGTTTGGATTTTGTTTCTCAGGTACCATCCACCTGTTTTTTTGGTTTGACTTGGTTTGGTTTGGTTTTTGGCTAGTCTATCACTAGCCAGAAAGTCACCATATAACCCAGATTGGTTGACCCGTAAGCCCCAGAGATTGGCCTGTCTCTCCTCCTGAGTGCTGGGATTACAGCCATCGTTACCTGGTTTCTGGAGGTGGAACTCTAGTTCTCACTGACTTAACTACCTCCCAAGCCCTGAACCACAGCTTCTCTGAGGTCTGAGATCAACAGAGACAGTAATAAAGCTCAGTCTGACCTGCACAATGTTGGGATGAGGATTTTACCCTGAGTGGCCTATCAGCATAATAGAAAAAGAGGTCAGTACACTCAGCTGTGAGTGGATAAACTCACAGCTAATCTCATGGCCCACCCCTTCCCATTATAGCCACACCTATCAGTGTTGCCACCAGTGGCAACATAGCCATAACTAAGAGAAGTGCCTGGACCGCCTCATCCTAGAGTCCTCTCTGCCTTGTCCAATTTTTCTTTTACACCGTGATTGGTGACACACAGACCTGAAGACAAATCTGAGACCTTGAGGGTTATAGCAGAGGCCTGGCCAGAGCCTTGGGATAGCAACAGGTATCACATAAATCCTACCGGGCAGACTAGGTGGGGTGAAAGGCGAGGCTGTGTAGTTACAGCTGCGAATCAGAGAATGTAGGCAACCCCCAGACCCCTCCCCACTGAGTTAGAGACCACAGTGACAGAAGTCCCCAGCAAGCTGTCTCTGGAGGCCGGAGGCCAATTACCCTGACTTTGCCCCCCACACCCACTACACTCAGTGATTGTATTGGTCTTTTGGTGTGTCCATTGTGGAGGTATGCTCCTGGCTTCTCAGGTTCTACCATGTTCAGTTCTGCCTCTCAGCCATGAAGGTAACATGTTGGACGGTATATGCACCAAAGAACATACCTCTGTGTAAAAGAATACAGAATCTCTTAGGGAATGTCAACAGACAAGCCCTCCAGTAGTTCACATAGCTACTAAAGGTGCCTCGCCCTGCATTGGCCAGACCACACTATATACATTAAATCCTGGGCATGAATACATTCCCTAAAATTTAAAAATTAAATGGCATATTGATGAACCATTCATTTATGTTATTATTTTTCTTTTCTCTTTAGCATTCATTTATTTATCTGGGATGAGGGGGCCAAGGACATGCACAGGCCATTACACATAGGTAAAAACCAAGGGTCGTTTTTTTCCTTCCACCATAAAGGACCCGGCTTGTCAAGTTTTGCACCCAGCTCCTGTTCTTGACATCTCAATCAGCCAGGAAGCTGGGTTTCTCTAAACAAACCTCACTGTCCTGACCCCTGCAGCACGCCTATGGGCCAAGCTTGTGGGCCAGCACACTGTACAGGATATGGGATCCAGGGTCTGGAAAAACATGAATGGAAAGACAGAAGCCCCCCAGGGGCATGGCACCGCAGTGTCTTGTCTGTGACAATTCCAGACACTTCACACCATCTGGATTCTGTTGACCCAGTTGGACCTGCCCAGAACTGTAGCATCTGGACACCATCTGTCCTGCCTCCCACCAGGCCCCATTAACTGTTCTACCCCAAACCTGCCACTTTAGATTTTCTAAGACACAAATGTGATCCCTGCTTAAAATTCACTAGAACACAGGGCTGGAGAGATGACTCAGCAGCTAAGAGCAGAGGACCCTGGTTTGAGTCCCAGCTCCCACACAGTGGCTCACATCCTTAGGTGGATGTTTTTACCTGGCTTCTGTGGACACCAGCATTCCTTATATGCTCTGCCCTACAGGTTTCCTAGCAACAGCCAGGTGGGCGTGGCTTGCTATAAAAGGGATTGTTTGTTCTCCCACTCTATGCCTCTTTTCTCTCTCTGACCCCCTTCTCCTTCTCTTTCCACATGTTCCTGATCTCTCTCTCTCTCTCTCTCTCTCTCTCTCTCTCTCTCTCTCTCTCTCTCTCTGCTACCTGGAGAGGTGGGGGATAACACCTCAGCATGGACCCATTGACGTACCCCCTTCCACAGCACACGGTTTTATAAAACACATCATATATGACTCGAAGGCATATATGGAGGCAAAATATAAATCGTGTAAATCCTGCTTCCCCTCCCTCCCTCACTGCAGGTGGCTTCCATAGACAGATGCAAGACCCATCAGCACTTTATCTCTTCCCATTCTCTCAACCACTCTCGCAGCGTCTGCCACTCTGTGTCCCACACTTCTAAAGTAAGTGTGATGGCTTAGTGCAACAGAGCAAATCTTCCTTCCTTACAAGTTAGGTATTTGTCACGGTGACTGAAAGCTAACGGGCCTGGTGGCCTGTGATCTGGAAGGTCTATGGGCAGAGGTGATTGTCTGCTGAAGCCTGGGTACCCAGCTCCTAGGAGTCTCTAGACAATGCTCGACAAGCAGATGGGGAGTTGGTGAGCAAAGGGAATTCAACCTACCTGCGCAACACATTTGCTGGGGGATAAAACAAACCCCAATTAACGCGGTAAGTGACATTTTGCCGTCTCTATTTAAGGACACACAAAATAATTAGAGCTTAATATACGGAGGACTCTGAGTGCGAAGCCGGATGCAATCAAATGTCAATACACAGAAACCCAGGGAGAAGACATAATAACAAGCCCTGCTGGGAAGAGACATCAGGACCGGCTTCCCTGGAAGGGGATGCTTTAATCGGGGTACCACAGCTGGGATCCACACTGAGAAGCATTAGAAGGTGTGATGGAAACTGAGAATTGTAAGGGTTCAGAGCAGGCAAATGGCCAGTGTCCCTCAGCAGGGCTGTGCTTGTGAGGACCTGCTGTATCCTGGGCATCTTTCATCACATACTCCAGAGGCAAACACCGTCATCATCTCGAGCATCTGTGGACATGGAGAGTGGCCCTGACAGGGATATAATTTGCACAAGGTCTCAAGCCTGGCTCTGTCTAGATCTAAGGTATGCACGTTTGCATTCTCTGGTCAGGGAAGATGGACTCAGCCTCCTCCGTTCCTGAGTCCGTGGTGCCCCATCCACTCACCATAGCACCCCCTCCGCTGTTCTGTGGCTGACCAGGATCCGCCACATTCAAAAGCCGTGCCCCCCTCTTCCATGTCCAGGCGGGGGGGGGGGGGGGAAGAGGCTGCCAAAAGATGCAAAGGGATCCCATTGAGAGAGGCCTTTGCCCCATGGATGTAGGAGACAGGAGAGAATGGGAGGGGTTCCTGATGAACGCCCTCATCCCTCTCCTTCCTGTCACAAGACCACCAATGGTTTTCCCTGGGACTTACATGGTAGAGGAAGGGAGCCGACTCCCAGGAGTCATCACCTGGCATCCATGAGTACTCTGCATCTCACTAATGTAATTAAAAAAAAAAGAGAGACAAGATACTAAAAGATTGCCCAAATTAGAGTGTAATTACGCCCTGGTACTGCAATGTCCCAATCTCTCCACACGCTGAAGCTCTCATCGGTTAACAGGCCTCACAGAAGTTTCCATATAAGGCACGGTTTCTTTCCAGAGACTTTTGTTGACACCTCAAGCCATGTTTTGAGATATATGGTTTAATTTTGACAATACAAAACACAAGTGTCACCTCAAAGAAAAAAAGAGATCGGTTGTCTTGGAGACAAATAGGAGTGGTCAGACATCCTGGTTTTAGAAAGCCTGTCTTGTATGTCAGAGGTAATACCCATCCACATTGGGGACAGAGAGCTAAGGCCACCTCAAGACCTTTGATTGGGGCTGGTGCTGCCACTCTGCCATTTATTTTGGTGTCCTAGAAAGAAGCCCTGAGATCTGAGTTTCGTGTTCAAAACATACTTGTTATTAAGACACTAGTATGAGCAGTATTTGTGTGAGGAAAGCGAGCCCATTCCTTTAAACAAATTACCTTCCACAATCAAACCAACCCCGGGGTAGAACTCTAAAGGATTCAGCTATTGCAACAGTCTCTAAGGTAACTATACAACCAGTCTGTATGTCAGAAAAAAACAAAGCAGGGCCCACCTCCTTGCCAGCCCCACCCCCTCAAACTCTCCCTGAGCCAAGTCTCTGATGACTTCTGGACAGAACAAACTACAACCTCAGAGGACAGATGTCCAAAGTCCCTGTGGCCTGTCTTACTCAGGAAGTAGTCCATGGTGGATGGTTGCAAAGGTGAACACATATCTAGGATGTAAAGACACTACACAAGCCTGGTATGCACCTTCTGGCTATTTACATCTCAGCCTAGACAAGTCAAATAAAGCCTGAGTCCTTGGGACACACATCTCTTCCCAAGGCCACACACCTTAGAACACATCCAGGCACTTCATGCAAAGCCCTATTTAGTGTAAGACACTATCCCAGTTCTGCCCTGCTTATGTAACAGGGAACAAAATATATGTTTGGAATGCAAATCCTTGGCAACCTTGGGCTAGGGGTTTGTCAAACTTGAGGAAGCTCTCTGCTCCCCAGCCACTCCCAAGATACCTCCTTCTCTGTGAGCCATACTACCATCCCCACCTCCCATAGCAAAGTCAATTAGACCCTCCCTATGGCCATAGGACACCTGTAACTCCCTTGTATATCAGAGCTGAAAGATGCCAAGTTCCCGGCAGGGGCAGAGCGGTGAATGGTCTTGCCTTCATCTGTTGACCTGGCTAAGCCCTGGGGTTCAGCTGAGCCAAGCTGCTCATCATAACAGGCTGTCTCACACTGAACATCAGAGAGGGGGCCCAGCCACTTCCTGATGCATTATTTATCAGGACACACATTAACCATTAACTGTGGTGACATCACAGGCATTTGAAGGTAATTTGTGGAGAGTATTGTTAGTGCAATTGATTTGCAAATTCTTTAACAGGGACAACCAAGCACCAAGCAGGCGGAGAGGCGAAATGGAAACCTTTTCTTTCTTTTTTTTTTTAATGTATTTGGGGATAATTGATTGAAAGCTAAGCTGTGTAGCCAGTGAGAAAATGAGATTATGTTCTCTGTTATGCAAAGAAATTGTATATTCTGCAAAACAGAAAGACGAAGCGTTGCCAGGGCAGGCAGCTGGGAGGCAGGCACTGGTTCCATCTTGCTAGCAAAAGAGGGTGATGATATCTTTCTCTCCAAATTCAAACCAGTGGATCGAAGCACGACATAACCCGGGAATGGTGGCACACAGCTGTGATTCCAGAACTCAGAAGATAAAGGCAGGAGGATTAAGGGTTCCAGCCGATCTTTGGCTACTTATCAAGTTTGGGGCTAGCCTGGGCTACATGAGCCCCTGTCTCAAAAGAAAAAATTGATGTCCTCGTAACTTCCCTTACTCTGTGTCCTCTCTCCTGCTCCATCTGAACCCCATGGAATCTGAGCATCAGTCAGACTTTACACACACACACATACACACACACATACACACACACATACACACACATACACACACACATACACACACATACACACACACATACACGCATACACACACATACACACACATACACACACACATACACACACATACACACATACACACACATACACACACATACACACACATACACACACACATACACACACATACACACACATACACACATGAACACACACATACACACATGAACACACACACATACAAACATACACACACATACACACATACACACATACACACACATACACACACATACACACATACACACATACACACACATACACACACATACACACACACATACACACACATACACACACATACACACACGAACACACACACACATACACACATACACACACATACACACACATACACACACACATACACACATACACACATACACACACATACACACACACATACACACATACACACACATACACACACATACACACACGAACACACACACATACACACACGAACACACACACACATACACACATGAACACACACACACATACAAACATACACACACATACACACATACACACATACACACACATACACACACACATACACACATACACACACATACACACACATACACACACATACACACACGAACACACACATACACACACATACACACATACACATACACACACATACACACACATACACACATACACATACACACACATACACACACATACACACATACACACATACACACACACATACACACATACACACACACATACACACACACATACACACATACACACACATACACACATACACACATACACACATACACATACACACACACATACACACACATACACATATACATACACACACATACACACACACATATACATACATATACACACACACATGCACGCACACACAGACCACCTCTGTAGAATTACTAGATTGAGACCTACTACTTTAATTCTCCAGGGTGTATCAAGGACCAAGATGTCCCGTGTTTTACTCTCATGGACGCAGATGGATGGGGCCTCCTCCACCCTGCACTTCTTTCAGCTTTCATCATCCTTGAGCTGGTCCCAATCAGTACCCTAACTACCCAGAGATCAGCACATTGTTAGCTGTTACAGACTTGGGTCAGCATTCTGGGGCACCCACTAAGATTGTATTCTAGAGCCGGGAATTGGATGGGGGTGGGGGAAGCAGAGGGATGACGATGAAACTTTATTCAGAAATGCATTAGAGAAAACATATTAAGAAAGGAAGGGCAGACTGGTGGGAGAGCCAGGTGGTCAGCAACATGGTAGAGACTGGAGGCACCAAGAGGAGAGTCTGTTACTACTACGACAGGTATGTTGGAAACTCCTGTTACGGACAAGGCCACCCTGTGAAGCCTCGCTGAATCTGCATACACAACAAATTGTGTCTCTACTCAACTATGGTCTCTACCGAAAAAAATAGAAATCTATCGCCCTCATGAACCAGTGCTGAGATGACCAAGTACCACAGTGATGAGTACATTAAGTTCTTACATTCAACTCTCCCAGATAACATGGCTGAATACAGCAAGCAGATGCAGAGATTCAGCGTTGATGAGGACTCTCCAGGATTGTTTGATTTTAGTCAGTTGTTTACCCGTGGCTGCTCTCTGGTGAGAACTGTAAAACTTAATAAGTAGCAGACAGACGCTGCTGTGAACTGGGCAGGGGGCCTGCCTCATGCAAAGAAGTCCGAAGCATCCGTTACATCAATGATATCGTCTTGGCCGTCCCGAGGCTGCTAGCGTGTCACCAGAGGGTGCTGTATATTAACGTTGATGTTCACTATGGCGACAGTATGAAGAGCCTTCTCTACCACACACTGGGTCATGACTGTGCCCTTTCATAAATACGGAGAGTACTTCCCAGGAACTGGGGTGATACGGGATATCGGGGCTGACAAAGGCCGGTATTACGCTGTTAACTACCCACTCTGAGGTGGGGTAGATGTTGGGCCCCATTTTCAAGCCAGTCATATCCAAAGTAATGGAGATGTTCCAGCCTAGTACAGTGGTCTTACAGTGCGGCTCAGATACCCTATCCGGGGGTCATTAAGTTGCATCAAAGGGCGCACCAAGTGTGTGGAGTTCGCGAGAGTTCCAACTTGCCCTTGCTAATGCTGGGAAGAGGTGACTCTACCACACATAATATCATGATATCGCTGTAACGTGGCTCGTGAGAGAGTAGTCAGACAGCCTGCAGAGAAGGGCAGCTGGCCAGCACAGGGCTGAACGCTGAACAGAGCAGAAGCAGAGAACAGGTGGTGGGCTCGGAGCTGCTTCCTGAGGCAGGCAGGCGGCCAGGCAGAACAGTGGAGCAACTGACTGCAGAACCGCAGGTTGCATCCCCTGTGAAACCTGGGGTCCTGTGAGGACCCCAGCAGAAAGACTTCGCTATTATACAGGTTGAACCTGACCCGCTTGAGAAATTCTGCTGTTCCGGCTCTAATTCTGGCTCTAATTCCCCTGAATGTCAGACAGTAACTTGGATGACATGAAACTTTAAGGTAAGTGACTTGGATATATTTGATGGCTCTGTTGAAGCCAGTGCAGCAGCCATGTCCAAAACAATGGCCTCCTGTGACATTGATGTGCCAGGTGGACACTTGCAATGGCCACCTCCCTCCCATCCTCCCTCCCTCCCTCCCTGGAGAGATTTATTTATGCAGCCATGCCAAAAAAAAAAATCTCAGTCTGATTTGTGGCTTTCATTTCTTAAATTTGATCAAATTCAAAACCTGGGCTGTGAAGGGCTCAGGTTTGAGGTTCGGTGGAGACGCTGAAGCACATTGCCTTTTTAGGCGAGATGCTTTTGGGTTTGTTTTTGGTTTTGTTTTTAAGACAGAGTTTCTCAGTGTAACCACCTCCGGCTGTCCTGGACTCACTTTGTAGACCAAGCTGGCCTCCAACTCAGAGAGATCCGCCTGTCTTCTGCCTCCCGAGTGCTGACTTATGTTTTAATCATCACAGAAGACAAGTCGGTGGGACTCTGAGGAGAGCTTGAACCTATGTGACAGAGTGAGGGTCCCTTCTTATAAGCAGGTTTCAGAAGGACGGGGAGGGTCCATGCCACACAGTGACTCATCTCCACTGTGCTTAAGGTCAAGCTGTCTATGATTCCGGGTTGACAGGAGGAGCAGGGGAGGTCTCTCATTTGTCTGGTGGGTGTGCCGGATGTATGACCTTCAGGATGTGACTGGGGGTGGGGGAAGGAGGCCCATTTGGTTAATATGTATTTATCGTGTGTGGTACGCCACCATTAGTCCCTGTCAGGTAGGACGATGATAAGCTTCCCACCTGTATGCAGAATGGGCCACTGGGGTAGATAAAGACCTAGCTGCAGATGGGGGATGGGGGGACCGGAGCAGCAGGTGCTCTGGGTTCTGATACGGTGGGGAAATGGCTCAGTGAGCAAAGGGCACACTGCACAAACATACAAACTAGAGAGCTGGTCCCCAGAATCCATAAAGGCACAGAAGCTGTGTGTGACCCCAGCACTGGAGAGGCAGAGATGTGGGATCCCTGCTGGCTGCCTAGACTATCAGATACATAATGGGGAAAGCAATCAAGAATTCTGGCATCAACTTCAGACCTATAAACACACACACACACACACACACACACACACACACACACACACACAGACACCCTCTCCTGCCATGACATACAAGAACATACAGGCACACACACCATACATATACACAGAGAAAAAAACTAAGTTAAAAAATTAAATAAATGTTAACAAAAGAAAAAAACTATTTAGAGAAAAAAGATAGCCGCCAGATGGCTCAGTGAGTAAAGGGTACTTGCCTCTAAGCCTGAGGACCTAAGTTCGATCCCCAGGACCACATGGTAGAAGGTGAGAACCCCCCTCCCTCTGGCTTACACACATCCTCTTTGTCACATTTGAGACTGCACACACTTGCGAGCACAATAAATATTTTAAAGCTCACTTTAAAAGAAAAGAAAAAGAAGTGGGCACGCAGAGTAGTCATAATGAAGTTGCCGTGGCAGTGGCGGCGGCCACAGGACACAGCTCCAGGCTGTCACCACAGCACCCAGTGATCCCTCAATCTTTAAGTAAAATTGGAATCCTTGAGTTTGAGGCAGAGAAGAAAGTCAGGGTGTGCCAGTGGACTCAGGGTTAAAGTTTATTTAAAAATAGAAACAAAGGTGCCCAGGGAGAGAGTGAGGCTCACTGAGAGAGGAGTGTGGGCTCCCTAAAGGGCAGCTGTGGCTAAGAATCTTAATGCTGACTACTGTGCCTAGGAATTCTTGGAAGCCGCAAGAATGTGTGCTTAGTGGATTTCCACCAGACCCTCCCTCTTCTAGCCCAAGTCTCTTCTTTTGATGTTTGTTTGAGCAGGGTCTTGCTGGGTAGCCCTGGCTGTGGATGGTCTAGAACTCGAAGAGATCCACTTGCCTCTGCCTCCCGAGGGCTGGAATCAAAGCTATGCTCCACCACACCTGGCCCTTTTTATTAACTGATGCTGTTGTGTGGCTCCTGAGGAAGTTTGAAGGGGATGACAACCTAACAAGGTAAAAGCGGGAGCCATGAAGGTTCCACAATGGTTTATACTGAGAGTTATAACACATTCCAGATTCATACTTGGGAAAGGAGAAAGGCCTTACGCAGATACTTGGTTGTATTGGATTCCCGATTCTCGGTTCTCGATTCTCGTCTGGTGAGAGGCTTAAAGCAGATGAAGGACGGGATTCTTTCCTTCCACGTCCACACTTTATCTTATCCTTTTTCTCTTCTGACTCGCTGAGAAGTGGGGGATCTGTCCAGACTTGCCCCTGGAAAGACAGACAGTTGCCACTTCCACCTTACTGAGAGGTCTCTGGGGTGGCAGTGGGGGGAGTTGCTGCATTAATGAATGTCCTAATTTCTTTTCTATTGCTATGACAAATACCCTGATCGAATCAATATTGAGGGAGAAAGATTTTATTCATCTTACAATCCAGGTTACAGTCAATGATTGTGGGGAAGTCAAGGCAGAAACATGACGTAGCTAGTCACATCACATCAAGAGCAAAACAAAAACAAGTGCTTACATGTGCTCAGCCCCTCTCTGCTCTTATAAGTCTGCTAGGGAATGGTGTCGCCCACAAGGGGCAGGTCTTCCACCTCCCACCATAATCAATACGATCCTCCACAGTCATGCCCACAGGCCAACCCAATCTACACAGCCTCTATTAAGACTTTTCCCAAGTGATTTCTGGATTAGGTCAAGGTTACAAAACCATCACAATGAAGATTTGGGAACATCACCCTGAGACTCCAATGTGGTCATGGAAGGCTGCTGACAACAGCATGGGTCAAGCCATGAGCCTGTCAACTAAAACACTCCATTTTCCAGCTTACCTAGCACATTCACACAGTGGGTTTGACCCTAGGGCTGAAGGAAAGAGACTCTACAAGTAAGTCATGGGCTTACTTGGATAAGTTACTTGGGCTGTGCCTTGGATAGAGGGACTTCTTGGGACATGGGAGTTGTGTAATGCCAAATCCAGAAGAATCCCAGAAAGCCAAGGCAGTTCTAACTGCCATTAAAGAGGTAGGAAATACATAATGGTTCATTAAAGAATAATTTTGCAACAATCTAGAGAGGTGAATCCATAGGTAAAGACTGAGTAACTCTCATTCCTGAGTTTGGATCCCCAGAACCTATGTAAGAACCAAAGCAACATAATTAGCCCATCCACCACCTTAAACTTTTATCTTCTTTCTTTCAGATAGGATACATAGATCACTGGCTACCTTTGAAATCACTGAGTAGTTAAGGACAGCCTTGGACTCCTGACTCATCTCCTCAGTGCAGATTACGGTTATGCATTGCTACACCTGTTAGATGTGGTGCTGGGGCTGGACCCCAGGGCATGGTGTAGTACATGCTAGGTAGGCACTCGGCCCACTGAGCGCTATGCCTACTGAGTACTCTGACAGTTGTACACTCTGCTCATTGAGAACTCACCAATTGAACACTCTACCCACTGAGCACTCTACCTACTGAGCACTCTACTCACAGCACTCTACTCACTGAGCAATCTGCCTACTAAGCACTCTGCCTACTGAGCACTCTACTCACTGAGCACTCTACTCACTGAGCACTCTACTCATTGAGCACTCTGCCTACTGAGCACTCTACTCATTGAGCACTCTGCCTACTAAGCACTCTGCCTACTGAGCACTCTACTCACTGAGCACTCTACCCACTGAGCACTCTAATCACTCAGCACTCTAATCACTGAGCACTCTGCCTACTGAGCACTCTACTCACTGATGGTTGAACACTGATGTTGTTGTACTCTGATGGTTGAACACTCTGCTCATTGAGAACTCACCAATTGAACACACTACCTACTGAGCGCTCTGCCTACTGAGCACTCTACCCACTGAGCACTCTGCCTACTAAGCACTCTACTCACTGAGTACTCTGATGGTTGAACACTCTGCTCATTGAGAACTCACCAATTGAACACACTACCTACTGAGCACTCTACCCACTGAGCGCTCTGCCTACTGAGCACTCTACCCACTGAGCACTCTGCCTACTGAGCACTCTACTCACTGAGCACTCTGCCTACTGAGCACTCTACTCACTGAGCACTCTGCCTACTGAGCACTCTACTCACTGAGCACTCTGCCTACTAAGCACTCTGCCTACTGAGCACTCTACCCACTGAGCACTCTACCCACTGAGCACTCTAATCACTGAGCACTCTGCCTACTGAGCACTCTACTCACTGAGTACTCTGATGGTTGAACACTCTGCTCACTGAGAACTCACCAATTGAACACACTACCTACTGAGCGCTCTACTCACTGAGCACTCTGCCTACTGAGCACTCTACTCACTGAGCACTCTGCCTACTGAGCACTCTACTCACTGAGCACTCTGCCTACTGAGCTCTCTACTCACTGAGCACTCTGCCTACTGAGCACTCTACTCACTGAGCACTCTGCCTACTGAGCACTCTACTCACTGAGCACTCTGCCTACTGAGCTCTCTACTCACTGAGCACTCTGCCTACTGAGCACTCTACCCACTGAGCACTCTGACAGTTGAGAACTCTGACAGTTGAGGACTCACCAATTGAATAATCTACGCACCGAGCACTCTGCCTACTAAGCACTCTGCCTACTGAGCACTCTACCCACTGAGCACTCTACGTACTGAACACTTTACCTATTGAGCACTCTACCCACTGAGCACTCCGCCAACTGAGCACTGCTGACTGAGTACTTTGCCCACTGAGCACTCTGCTGACTGAGCATCCTGCCAATCAAGCACTCTATCCACTGAGCATCCTGCCAATCCAGCACTCTACCCACTGAGCTCTCTGCCAGCTGCCCCCATTGTCACCTCTCCTGGCTTTTTTTTTTTTTTTTTTTTTTTTTTTATTAACTTGAGTATTTCTTATATACATTTCGAGTGTTATTCCCTTTCCCGGTTTCCGGGCAAACATCCCCCTCCCCCCTCCCCTTCCTTATGGGTGTTCCCCTCCCAACCCTCCCCCCATTGCCGCCCTCCCCCCATAGACTAGTTCACTGGGGGTTCAGTCTTAGCAGGACCCAGGGCTTCCCCTTCCACTGGTGCTCTTACTAGGATATTCATTGCTACCTATGGGGTCAGAGTCCAGGGTCAGTCCATGTATAGTCTTTAGGTAGTGGCTTAGTCCCTGGAAGCTCTGGTTGCTTGGCATTGTTGTACTTTTGGGGTCTCGAGCCCCTTCAAGCTCTTCCAGTTCTTTCTCTGATTCCTTCAATAGGGGACCTATTCTCAGTTCAGTGGTTTGCTGCTGGCATTCGCCTCTATATTTGCTGTATTCTGGCTGTGTCTCTCAGGAGCGATCTACATCCAGCTCCTGTCGGTCTGCACTTCTTTGCTTCATCCATCTTGTCTAATTGGGTGGCTGTATATGTATGGGCCACATGTGGGGCAGGCTCTGAATGGGTGTTCCTTCAGTCTCTGTTTTAATCTTTGCCTCTCCCTTCCCTGCCAAGGGTATTCTTTTTCCTCATTTAAAGAAGGAGTGAAGCATTCACATTTTGATCATCCGTCTTGAGTTTCGTTTGTTCTAGGGATCTAGGGTAATTCAAGCATTTGGGCTAATAGCCACTTATCAATGAGTGCATACCATGTATGTCTTTCTGTGATTGGGTTAGCTCACTCAGGATGATATTTTCCAGTTCCAACCATTTGCCTACGAATTTCATAAACTCGTTGTTTTTGATAGCTGAGTAATATTCCATTGTGTAGATGTACCACATTTTCTGTATCCATTCCTCTGTTGAAGGGCATCTGGGTTCTTTCCATTTTCTGGCTATTATAAATAAGGCTGCGATGAACATAGTGGAGCACGTGTCTCTTTTATATGTTGAGGCATCTTTTGGGTATATGCCCAAGAGAGGTATAGCTGGATCCTCAGGCAGTTCAATGTCCAATTTTCTGAGGAACCTCCAGACTGATTTCCAGAATGGTTTTACCAGTCTGCAATCCCACCAACAATGGAGGAGTGTTCCTCTTTCTCCACATCCTCGCCAGCATCTGCTGTCACCTGAGTTTTTGATCTTAGCCAATCGCACTGGTGTGAGGTGAAATCTCAGGGTTGTTTTGATTTGCATTTCCCTTATGACTAAAGATGTTGAACATTTCTTTAGGTGTTTCTCAGCCATTCGGCATTCCTCAGCTGTGAATTCTTTGTTTAGCTCTGAACCCCATTTTTTAATAGGGTTATTTGTTTCCCTGCGGTCTAACTTCTTGAGTTCTTTGTATATTTTGGAAATAAGGCCTCTATCTGTTGTAGGATTGGTAAAGATCTTTTCCCAATCTGTTGGTTGCCGTTTTGTCCTAACCACAGTGTCCTTTGCCTTACAGAAGCTTTGCAGTTTCATGAGATCCCATTTGTCGATTCTTGATCTTAGAGCATAAGCCATTGGTGTTTTGTTCAGGAAATTTTTTCCAGTGCCCATGTGTTCCAGATGCTTCCCTAGTTTTTCTTCTATTAGTTTGAGTGTGTCTGGTTTGATGTGGAGGTCCTTGATCCACTTGGACTTAAGCTTTGTACAGGGTGATAAGGATGGATCGATCTGCATTCTTCTACATGTTGCCCTCCAGTTGAACCAGCACCATTTGCTGAAAATGCTATCTTTTTTCCATTGGATGGTTTTGGCTCCTTTGTCAAAAATCAAGTGACCATAGGTGTGTGGGTTCATTTCTGGGTCTTCAATTCTATTCCATTGGTCTATCTGTCTGTCTCTGTACCAATACCATGCAGTTTTTATCACTATTGCTCTGTAATACTGCTTGAGTTCAGGGATAGTGATTCCCCCTGAAGTCCTTTTATTGTTGAGGATAGCTTTAGCTATCCTGGGTTTTTTGTTATTCCAGATGAATTTGCAAATTGTTCTGTCTAACTCTTTGAAGAATTGGATTGGTATTTTGATGGGGATTGCATTGAATCTGTAGATTGCTTTTGGTAAAATGGCCATTTTTACCATATTAATCCTGCCAATCCATGAGCATGGGAGATCTTTCCATCTTCTGAGGTCTTCTTCAATTTCTTTCCTCAGTGTCTTGAAGTTCTTATTGTACAGATCTTTTACTTGCTTGGTTAAAGTCACACCGAGGTACTTTATATTATTTGGGTCTATTATGAAGGGTGTCGTTTCCCTAATTTCTTTCTCGGCTTGTTTCTCTTTTGTATAGAGGAAGGCAACTGATTTATTTGAGTTAATTTTATACCCAGCCACTTTGCTGAAGTTGTTTATCAGCTTTAGTAGTTCTCTGGTGGAACTTTTGGGATCACTTAAATATACTATCATGTCATCTGCAAATAGTGATATTTTGACCTCTTCTTTTCCGATCTGTATCCCTTTGATCTCCTTTTGTTGTCTGATTGCTCTGGCTAGAACTTCAAGAACTATATTGAATAAGTAGGGAGAGAGTGGGCAGCCTTGTCTAGTCCCTGATTTTAGTGGGATTGCTTCAAGTTTCTCTCCATTTAGTTTAATGTTAGCAACTGGTTTGCTGTATATGGCTTTTACTATGTTTAGGTATGGGCCTTGAATTCCTATTCTTTCCAGGACTTTTATCATGAAGGGGTGTTGAATTTTGTCAAATGCTTTCTCAGCATCTAATGAAATGATCATGTGGTTCTGTTCTTTCAGTTTGTTTATATGATGGATCACGTTGATGGTTTTCCGTATATTAAACCATCCCTGCATGCCTGGGATGAAGCCTACTTGATCATGGTGGATGATTGTTTTGATGTGCTCTTGAATTCGGTTTGCCAGAATTTTATTGAGTATTTTTGCGTCGATATTCATAAGGGAAATTGGTCTGAAGTTCTCTTTCTTTGTTGTGTCTTTGTGTGGTTTAGGTATAAGAGTAATTGTGGCTTCATAGAAGGAATTCGGTAGGGCTCCATCTGTTTCAATTTTGTGGAATAGTTTGGATAATATTGGTATGAGGTCTTCTATGAAGGTTTGATAGAATTCTGCACTAAACCCGTCTGGACCTGGGCTCTTTTTGGTTGGGAGACCTTTAATGACTGCTTCTATTTCCTTAGGAGTTATGGGGTTGTTTAACTGGTTTATCTGTTCCTGATTTAACTTCGATACCTGGTATCTGTCTAGGAAATTGTCCATTTCCTGAAGATTTTCAAATTTTGTTGAATATAGGTTTTTATAGTAAGATCTGATGATTTTTTGAATTTCCTCCGAATCTGTAGTTATGTCTCCCTTTTCATTTCTGATTTTGTTAATTTGGACACACTCTCTGTGTCCTCTCGTTAGTCTGGCTAAGGGTTTATCTATCTTGTTGATTTTCTCAAAGAACCAACTTTTGGTTCTGTTGATTCTTTCTATGGTCCTTTTTGTTTCTACTTGGTTGATTTCAGCTCTGAGTTTGATTATTTCCTGCCTTCTACTCCTCCTGGGTGTATTTGCTTCTTTTTGTTCTAGAGCTTTTAGGTGTGCTGTCAAGCTGCTGACATATGCTCTTTCCTGTTTCTTTCTGCAGGCACTCAGCGCTATGAGTTTTCCTCTTAGCACAGCTTTCATTGTGTCCCATAAGTTTGAGTATGTTGTATCTTCATTTTCATTAAATTCTAAAAAGTTTTTAATTTCTTTCTTTATTTCTTCCTTGACCAGGTTATCATTGAGTAGAGCATTGTTCAATTTCCACGTATATGTGGGCATTCTTCCCTTATTGTTATTGAAGACCAGTTTTAGGCCGTGGTGGTCCGATAGCACGCATGGGATTATTTCTATCTTTCTGTACCTGTTGAGGCCCGTTTTTTGACCAATTATATGGTCAATTTTGGAGAAAGTACCATGAGGAGCTGAGAAGAAGGTATATCCTTTTGCTTTAGGATAGAATGTTCTATAAATATCCGTTAAGTCCATTTGGCTCATGACTTTTCTTAGTCTGTCTACATCACTGTTTATTTTCTGTTTCCATGATCTGTCCATTGATGAGAGTGGGGTGTTGAAATCTCCCACTATTATTGTGTGAGGTGCAATGTGTGTTTTGAGCTTTAGTAAGGTTTCTTTTACATATGTAGGTGCCCTTGTATTTGGGGCATAGATATTTAGGATTGAGAGTTCATCTTGGTTGATTTTTCCTTTGATGAATATGAAGTGTCCTTCCTTATCTTTTTTGATGACTTTTAGTTGGAAATTGATTTTATTTGATATTAGAATGGCTACTCCAGCTTGCTTCTTCTGACCATTTGCTTGGAAAGTTGTTTTCCAGCCTTTCACTCTGAGATAGTGTCTGTCTTTGTCTCTGAGGTGTGTTTCCTGTAGGCAGCAGAATGCAGGGTCCTCGTTGCGTATCCAGTTTGTTAATCTATGTCTTTTTATTGGGGAGTTGAGGCCATTGATATTGAGAGATATTAAGGAATAGTGATTATTGCTTCCCGTTATATTCATATTTGATGTGAGGTTATGTTTGTGTGCTTTCATTCTCTTTGTTTTGTTGCCAAGACGATTAGTTTCTTGCTTCTTCTAGGGTATAGCTTGCCTCCTTATGTTGGGCTTTACCATTTATTATCCTTTGTAGTGCTGGATTTGTAGAAAGATATTGTGTAAATTTGGTTTTGTCATGGAATATCTTGGTTTCTCCATCAATGTTAATTGAGAGTTTTGCTGGATACAGTAATCTGGGCTGGCATTTGTGTTCTCTTAGGGTCTGTATAACATCAGTCCAGGATCTTCTGGCCTTCATAGTTTCTGGCGAGAAGTCTGGTGTGATTCTGATAGGTCTCCCTTTATATGTTACTTGACCTTTTTCCCTTACTGCTTTTAATATTCTTTCTTTATTTTGTGCGTTTGGTGTTTTGACAATTATGTGACGGGAGGTGTTTCTTTTCTGGTCCAATCTATTTGGAGTTCTGTAGGCTTCCTGTATGTCTATGGGTATCTCTTTTTTTAGGTTAGGGAAGTTTTCTTCTATGATTTTGTTGAAGATATTTACTGGTCCTTTGAGCTGGGAGTCTTCACTCTCTTCTATACCTATTATCCTTAGGTTTGATCTTCTCATTGAGTCCTGGATTTCCTGTATGTTTTGGACCAGTAGCTTTTTCCGCTTTACATTATCTTTGACAGTTGAGTCAATGATTTCTATGGAATCTTCTGCTCCTGAGATTCTCTCTTCCATCTCTTGTATTCTGTTGGTGAAGCTTGTATCTACAGCTCCTTGTCTCTTCTTTTGGTTTTCTATATCCAGGGTTGTTTCCATGTGTTCTTTCTTGATTGCTTCTATTTCCATTTTTAATTCCTTCAACTGTTTGATTGTGTTTTCCTGGAATTCTTTCAGGGATTTTTGCGATTCCTCTCTGTAGGCTTTTACTTGTTTATTAATGTTTTCCTGTGCTTCCCTAAGTGTGTTCAGGTCTTTCCTGAAGTCCTCCAGCATCATGATCAAATATGATTTTGAAACTAGATCTTGCTTTTCTGGTGTGTTTGGATATTCCATGTTTGTTTTGGTGGGAGAATTGGGCTCCGATGATGGCATGTAGTCTTGGTTTCTGTTGCTTGGGTTCCTGCGCTTGCCTCTCGCCATCAGATTATCTCTAGTGTTACTTTGTTCTGCTATTTCTGACAGTGGCTAGACTGTCCTATAAGCCTGTGTGTCAGGAGTGCTGTAGACCTGTTTTCCTCTCTTTCAGTCAGTTATGGGGACAGAGTGTTCTGCTTTCGGGCGTGTAGTTTTTCCTCTCTACAGGTCTTCAGCTGTTCCTGTGGGCCTGTGTCTTGAGTTCACCAGGCAGCTTTCTTGCAGCAGAAAATTTGGTCTTACCTGTAGTCCCGAGGCTCAGGTTTGCTCGTGGGGTGCTGTCCAGGGGCTCTCTGCAGCGGCAGCAACCAGGAAGACCTGTGCCGCCCCTTCCGGGAGCTTCAGTGCACCAGGGTTCCAGATGGTCTTTGGCTTTTTCCTCTGGCGTCCGAGATGTGTGTGCAGGGAGCAGTCTCTTCTGGTTTCCCAGGCTTGTCTGCCTCTCTGAAGGTTTAGCTCTCCCTCCCACGGGATTTGGGTGCAGAGAACTGTTTATCCGGTCTGTTTCCTTCAGGGTCCGGCGGTGTCTGTGGCAGGGGTCCTGCCGCTCCTGGGCCCTCCCCCACGGGAGCCCAGAGGCCTTATACAGTTTCCTCTTGGGCCAGGGATGTGGGCAGGGGTGAGCAGTGTTGGTGGTCTCTTCCGCTCTGCAGCCTCAGGAGTGCCCACCTGACCAGGCGGTTGGGTCTCTCTCTCACCGGGTCTGGGAGCAGAGAGCTGCTGCGGGCCGGGATCCGCGGGTGTGGGACTTCCGGTAAACACAGAACGTGCCCGGTTCTAGAGAAATTCTGCTTCCGTGTGTCCCAAGCTCACCAGGCAGCTTTCTTGCAGCAGAAAATTTGGTCTTACCTGTGGTCCCGAGGCTCAAGTTCGCTCGTGGGGTGCTGCCCAGGGGCTCTCTGCAGCGGCAGCAACCAGGAAGACCTGTGCCGCCCCTTCCGTCTCCTGGCTTTTTTTGAGATTTACAGTAAATTATTAACCATACTCACCCTCTACATGTAGCATTACAATGGATCCCCTCTGTTAGGCCTCAGAAACCTGGGACAAATGTATGCTGGCCACCTCTCCCAGCTTCCCTCAGTACCTGGGACTCCTCCCAGTACTCACCCCACCTTCTACCCTAAACTTCTACCTCCCAGGGGCTAGCCAGAGGGGCCACTTGTACCCTGAAAAGAAACTATACACGGTGTGACAATTTGTCAGCCCACTTCAAAGGCAAGACTGTGCCAAGGCCAAGATGCCGAGCAGGGCCAAACTTTCACACGGTCTGTTAGTTATGCATGCCTCCTGCCCTTTTAAACCTCAACCTCATGTCAGGACCTCGATAGACATGACCGAAGTGGGAACCACTGAGCCTCTTTGCTTCTCTTCCCAACATGGCCACGTTAAATAAACCTCCTTTCTCTGTTTTTTCACTGTGACTTGTTTCTTTAATTGGTTTATTGGTTTATTGATTGTGCTGCCAAGACCTGGCTCTGCCCTAGCAATTCTCATGCCACCAACTCAGCAGTGCTGATAAGAACACTCCATTGTAATCAGGATCAGAGTCCTCAACGCCCATGAAGACACCCCAGGGATGCTGGTTCTTATGATCCAGAGCAAAGAACTACATCACAGACATGTAGTTAGAGGTAGAAATAGAACATCTGAACAACAGAAAGCAGAGCTGAGTACTGAGTGAGCTATGATCTGAGGGTGAAGCCTTGGGCCATGAGGGGGAGTCCTTGGGTCACCAGGTATTGGCATATACTTTAGCTATTTTATTGGGTTCTATTTATCTACCACCCTTCCAAACCCTATTCTATGTTAATTCTTGCCAATTCCAAACACTAGGTATGAGAGAAAGAAGGTTAGAGGGAAAGGGGGAGCGTAGACTTCTTTAGGCTACACACTGCTGATTAAGGGTATTGGATTCCTAGGGGCAAGTCAGAATATCCAGCAATTCAGTGAATGCAATAGCCATGACCACCAGCAGCAGGAACCACCACCACTACCAGCACCAGCACCACTACCAGCAGCAGCAGCAGCAGCAGCAGCAGCAGCAGCAGCAGGAGGAGGAACTACCACAAGCAGCAGCCACCACAGGCCTTCTCGGGGCTCTCACATTTTCACCCTCTCCAGAGTCCCCAGAATTAAACTATCTGCAGTTGGAAAAAAAATCACACCCCTGCTAGGGCATGAAGCAAATCATAATCACCTGCTGCAAAAGCAGCCTCTTATCCCACACCTAGGATTAAAACAAAAGCATATTCACATAGCATTAGCTGGGTTTCTAAAGAAACCAAAATTCTTACTACAACCAAGTGTTTGACCCTCCCCCCATGTTTGTACAATGCAGGCTTTTGCACAAGCTGGGCACAGTTGTAACACACACCTTTAATCCCAGCAGTTGAGAGGCAAAAGCAGAAAGGTCTCTGTGAGTTTGAGGCCAGGCTGATCTAGATAGGGGTTTCCAGGCCAGCTAGGGCTACATAGTAAAGTCCTGTCTCAAAAATGGAAGGAAGAAAAGAAGGAAGGAAGGAAGGAAGGAAGGAAGGAAGGAAGGAAGGAAGGAAGGAAGAAGGGGAGGGGAGTAAAAGAAAAAAAGCTTATTTTTTATTTTTTATTTTTATTTTATTTATTATAATTCTGTATATACATGCATAAGAGGCATGTGTACATGAACACGATACCCACAGAAGTTGGAGGCGTCAAGTTCCCTAGAGCTGGAGTTACATACAGATGGTGATAAGTTGCTGGATACGGTATTTAGGGAGGTCTCAGAACCAATGTGCTGTGAGTATCAAGAAATTATTAAACAGGCTGGTGAGATGGCTTAGTAGGTAAGGACACTTGCTGCAAAGACCCGAGCTTGATCCTAGGAAGCCACAGGGTGAAAGAAGAGAACCGACTCTCACAAGTTCTCTCACCTACAAATAAATAAATAAATAAATGTGATTTCTTTAATAAACAAAGTGACCAAAGAAAAGTACAACTTAGTGCCCCTCATGAACAAAAACACAAAAATCCTTATATATAATATTAGAGAATTAGCTCAGTCATATGTGGAGGCATGTTTCCCATCACTCTCCAGGTGACGATAATGATGATGACGATGATGATGATGAAAATGACGATGATGATGACAATGCCGATGATAGGGTCTCACTACGTACTGCTGGGTGGTCTAGAACCCAGGTTACAGACCAGGCTGTCCTCAAACTCACTGGGTCCAACTACTTCTACCTCTCAAGTGCTAAGATTAAAGGCATATATCACCACTCCTAGCTTTATTAATTTTGAAACTTGGCATCTCCTTGAACCGAGAGCTCTAGAGTTCTAGAGCAGGCTAACCACTGAGCCCCCAGGACCCGTCTGTCTCTCTACCTTCAGCATTGGGTTGTAGGCATGTATCACTAAGCCTGCTTTCCACATGGGTGCTGGGGTTCCAAACTCAGAGCCTCATGCTTAAACAGCAAGTCCAATAACCACTGAGTCGCCCGCCCCCATCCATCCTCAATGATCAGTCTCAAAATGATTATGATCAAGTGGAGCTTATCCTGGGCATGAAATTGAAAATTGACCATTGTCATTTAGTAGACTAACAGACTAAGGGAGAAGAAAAAAACACGATTACACTTCAGCTTGTAAACAAAAAGTAAGAAGAAATAAAACCTTCTTGTCAAAATCCCTATCACTTGTGATTTTTTTTTTTAAGGAGCAGAGAGAAACTTCTCACCTAGATAACAAAAATCTTCTATAAATGCACAACTTACTTTGACAATGGATGTCTCCTGAGACAGAGATGACCACTCCTCATTCTGGTACTTCTGACCCATGCAACTAAGCAGTGGGGGGATTGAGGGGTGAGGGGTGAGGGAACATGCAGACCAGAGAGGATGAATAAAAGAAAGGAATGCAGCTGCTTGCAGATGTCTATGTAGAAAAACCCATGGAATCTACAAAACAAACCCTAGGACAAGCATGCAATTTCATTAAGGTTGCAACGCAGGAGATCCATGTGCCAACAACAACAGTATTGCCAGTGTTCCATGCAAGCAACCCACAAAAATTACCATTTAAACTACAGCAGAACTTCAGCTGTGAAGATGGTGATAAAAATAGATGGGAATCTGCTGAAAACAAGTGCCTCCCAGGAAATTTACAAAACGGTGGTTAAAATGTATATATTCCAAGTTAAAAGAAGTGTACAATGTTCATGGATACAATGATACATTGGGTAAAATTCCAGCTCTCTTCCAAATGATGGACAGTTTGTGTTTTGTTTTGTTTGTGGGTGGAGGTGGAGGCGGAGGTGGGGGACCATATGTCCATGAGGGGGACAGCATGTGACTACCCTCATGGGTATAGAAGGCAGAGGATTTGGTCAGTGATTGGTCCTGCTATATCACTGTCTACCACATCCCCTTGAGACAAGGTCTCTAACTGAACCTGGAGCTAGGCTGGCAGGCAGTAAGTACCACCAATCTTCCTGTTTCTGTCCCCTGTCCCACCCCAGCCAGGGCTAAAGAATTCATGTCCACGGCCAGCTTGGGATTTGAACTCAGGCCCTCATGCTTGCATAGCAAGTGCTCTTACCCACAGAGCCATCTTTCCAGCCCTGAGTTGGAGTGTTAATGAAGCTCCTATCAAGTCTTAGCAAGAACTTTTAAAGATATAGACAAGCTTGTTCCAAAACATATAGGCAAAGACTAAGGAACTAGAATGAGGATAATAAAGTTGAAAAGAAGACTATTCTGTTAAGAATTGTTGCACCTAGCCAAGTGTGGCAGCATGCTCCTTTAACCCTGGTACTCAGGAAGCAGAGGCAGACTGATCCCTCTGAATTCCCAGCCAGCCTACTGGTCTACATAATGAGTTATAGGACAGCCAGGGCTATATAATAAGACCCTGTCTTTAAAAAAACAAAAAAGGAATTGCTAAATCCAATTTGAAGTCTTATATAGGCACATGAATCAAGACTGTGCAAATATATATATGTATGTGTGTGTATATGTATACATGTGTATGTGTACATATGTGTGTATGTGTGAGAGTATATATATATGTGTGGCATGCGTGCATGTATGTGTGTGTGTGTGTGTGTGTGTGTGTGTGTGTGCGTGCGTGTGTGTTGCATGCTGAGACCAGAATTCAATAACAGGGGTTTTCTTCTAATCCTTCTTCACTTTATGAATACGAAATGTATTAGTCACAAAACGTACAGAATGTCTCTATATATTAAGGAAATTTATTCTAATGACTTACAGGCTGTGGTCCAACTAACTCAGCAATGGGCAGCTATGAACAGGAAATCCAAGAATCTAATAGTTGCTCAGACCCATGAGGCTTGTTGTTTCAGATAGTCTTCTATATAAAATGGATCCTAAAGAAGTAGGTTCCAACAGATATGCTGGCCCGTAAGTGCAAGTGGGCAAAGAAGAGAGAGTCTTCCTTCTTCCACTGTCCCTATGTAGGCCTCCAGCAGAAGGTATAGCCCAGATTACAGATGCATATCATCATACTTGAATTTGGAACTTGTTCTGTCCCAAGCTGACCTTGAACTCAGAGATCTGCTTGCCTCAGTGTCCTGGGGTTAAAGGTGTGTACTACCGGGGTTGGGGATTTAGCTCAGTGGTAGAGCGCTTGCCTAGCAAGCGCAAGGCCCTGGGTTCGGTCCCTAGCTCCGAAAAAAAGAAAAGAAAAGAAAAAAAAAAAAAGGTGTGTACTACCTTGCCTGGGCCTAAGCTTTTCGTGGCTACTGTGCCTCAAGATCCAAGATATTGTGCCAAGTCAAGAAACAGGTCAGAAATACAGAGGCAAATGCTAGCAGTAAACCACTGAACTGAGAACGGGGTACCCGTTGGAGGAGTTAGAGAAAGGATAGAAGGAGCTGATGGGCTTGCAACCCCATAAGAACAACAGTGCCAACCAACCAGAGCTCCCAGGGACTAAACCACTACCCAAAGACTACACATGAACAGACCCAGGGCTCCAGCTGCATAGGTAGCAGAGGATGGCCTTGTTGGGCACCAATGGGAGGAGAAGCCCTTGGTCCTGCCAAGGCTGGACCCCAATGTAAGGGAATGTCAGGGCGGGAAGGGGGAGTGGTTGGGGAGGGGAAACACCCTTATAGAACAAGGGGGAGGGGGAGAGGGAGGGGATGGAGGTTTATGAATTATGCATATGCATTAAATAAATTAATTAATTTTAAAAAAAAGAACCAGATCAGAAGCCTATGTCTTCCAGCCTCAAAATCTGGATCACAGGTGAGCCCTTCACTCCTGAATTGTAGTTCATTCCAGATGTGGTGGAGTTGACAACTAGGAATTGCCATCACACGAGGCCTCTATCTGAACCGGAGCCTGCTCATTTGGCTAACTAGCCAGCAAGCTTGCCCTGGGAATCCCTTGTCTTGAGGGCTGGGATCACGGGCAGTGTCACACTTAGCAGCTTTCTCTTTGGCTCTGGGAATCTAAACTCAGGGCTTCCCACTTGCACAGCAAGCACTTTACACACTAAGCCTTCTCCTCCCCCCAGGCCCCAGAAGCTGCGGCTTGACAGCATCAAACGCAAGAAGGGCGTGGAGCCAAGAAATGATGCGGGCACAAGCAAAAAGAGGGGGAAAAAAAAACACTTGATCTAAATATAACTTTATGAAAAATTAACTCACAACGGATATAAACACAGAACAAGAAATTACAGCGCATTTAGTAGAAAATGTAAAAAGAAAATATCCAGGTCCTCAGCTTGCCAAAAGATGCCAAAAGCCCACGTAAACAGGAAATACTGGAAGGAACTGAAGACACGTCAGTGAGGCGTTTGCCATGCCAGTGTGAGTGCTTGAGCTTGATGCCCAGAACCCGTGTTAAAAGAAGCCAAGGTTGGTTGATGCAGTTGTGATTCCAGCACTAGGGATGGGGAGACAGCGCATCCCTGGGGCTCATTGGCCAGCCAGCTTCAGCTACTTGATGAGCTACAGGCCAGTTAGCGGTCCTATGTCTAAAAGCAAGGTGGATGATGCCCTAGGAATGACTCCATGTTGTATCTGGCCTCTATGGCATGCACACAACCATACACACAGCGTGAGGAAACACTGAAATCAACACCAGATGCTCTGAGTTAAGTGTCCTCCAAAGGTCTATGTGCTAAAGCTTGGTCCCCAGCACCTAGCACTATTGGAAGGAAGAAGCTTTAAGAGATGGGTGGGGCCTAGTGAGAGGAAGTAATCATAGGCTGTAAGACCTCTATAGGCATTTGTAACAGAAGCCATTAGGAAAGACTGTGGCAAGCAAGTGAGTTTCCCGGAAATGGCCCACTGTAGCTGCAGTGGGTGCACTCTGGAGAGGCAAAGCCGCAGAGACTTTGTCCGAGGATTGCTTCTCATTGCTGATACGCCTTCCCTGCCATTCTTACATAGCCTAATGATTCCCAGGCTTCAGCCCACCCTATTGGGCGAATTTCCTGCAGATCAACATGAAGATGAACTTTCATGAATTAAGTCTGTCTAGATGGATTAATGACTTTAGAGAATTCTTGATTTGATTCAAATAATTTTAGGAAGAAAGTTCAAGGAGACAGTTTTAGTTGTTTCGCCAGAAAGAGGTAGTAAAGTTAGAATCAAGAATAGGATGTGCCCCCCTCCTCATAGAATGGTAAGTAAAGCCTGCATCATAAGGAAGACAATGAGCTTTCATAAATTGCACTAAGAAGAGACATGGGCTTGGGACAGATTTGTGATCAAGGAAAAATATTCATTCTAGATCAGATCCAAGGATGAGACCACAGGTGTGCTCTGTGATAAAGCAAGGCCATGTGAAACTGTTGCTTTGAACTTGGAACAAACGTATAGAATGAAACACTGCTTTGAACTTAGTATCTACATCCTTCTGTGACTCCCCTTCTGTGTAACATTTTATCTATGAGGCAATTTTCTAAAGAACTTTTGCCAAAGAAGGCATGAAAGGACTAAGAGAAAAAATAAAGTGCAGCTGCTGGGGCTGTGTTCCATCCACCAAATGTATGTATATGTGTCTGTCTACATGTATGTACATATATACACGTATGTAGATATATGAGTATGTATATGCATGTGCACTTGTGAAATTGATGAAACAGGTGGTCAGGCCTAACCAGAGAAGAGTGTGTGTGTGTGTGTGTGTGTGTGTGTGTGTGTGTGTGTGTCTATGTGTCTGTGTGTCTGTGTGTCTAAGTGTATATCTATGTGACTATGTAATTATATACGTGTGTCTGTGTGCCTATGTGTGTGTGTCTGTCTGTGTGTGTATATCTATGTGCCTGTGTATTTATGTGTCTGTGTGCATATGTGTCTATGTCTGTGTGCTTGTGTCTGTGTGTATATCTATGTGTCTGTGTGTGTATGTGTCTATATATGTGTATGTCTGTGTGTGTCTATGTGTCTGTGTGTCCTGTGTATGTCTATGTGTTGGTATGTCTGTGTGTGTCCATGTATATGTGTCTATGTGTCTGTGTGTGTATCTGTATGTCTGTGTGTGTGTATGTGTCTGTGTCTATGTGCCTGTGTGTGTATGTGTCTGTGTGTGTCTATGTGTCTGTGTATGTGTGTCTATGTGTATGTGTGTGTGTTTCTGTGTGTCTCTGTGTTTCTATGTGTCAGTATGTCTGTGTGTGTCTATGTCTGTGTCTATGTGTCTGTGACTATGTGTGTGTGTATGTGTGTGTCTGTCTGTCTGTCTGTCTGCCTGTGTGCCTGACTTTCTTCCTTTCTTCCTTTTCTTTTCTCTCTGGTTCACAAAGAGTTAATAAACTCAAAGCCTCTAGCCAGGCCAGTGAGGGGTCCTTGAGCCTAAGATAAAAGAGTCACTATAACTAAGCTTTTTTTCTCTTAATCCCCTGCTTCTATCAGCAGGGGTTAACTTGCCAGAAGCCATCAGCCTCTGGCCTTGCAATCACTGGCACCATACCTAGTTCGCAGCCTTCCTCAGGGAAACTGGATAACAGGCTAGCCTTGGCATGTATGGGACCCTCTCTAACTCTTTCTGGTCAAAAAGCAGTGGCCTGCTCCACAAAGACTCCCATCAGAATGTGCTGCCCCACCACAGGCCCAAGAGCAACAGCTAAATTCTCGCCTCAGTTACTTTTTCTGTTGCTGTGAGAAAATATGTGACCAAAAAGCCCCTTATAGGAGGAAGGTTTACTTGGATTTACAGTTCCAGAATAATAAGAGTTCCATCACCATCATTGTGGGGAAGTCTGTCAGCAGTTGGGCAGAGCTGCAGAAAAGCTGAGAGCTCATACCTCAAACTGCAAGCAGGAAACAGTGAGAATGGCTCAGGCTCTGAAACCTCAAAGACAGCCTGCCCCTAGTGACCATGCTTTCTCCAGTAAGGCCACACCCACTAAGTCACCCCAAAGAGTGCTGCCTGCCTACTGGGACCAAATATTCAGATGGCAAAGATTATGGGAGATGCATAATTCAAATCACAACAGTTTACTTCTAAAGCTGTGAGGCTGAGGCCGGTCAGCCTTTTCCCCTCAGCCCATGACTTACCTCACATATTACTCCCAGCACGGGACACAATACTGAAATATTACAGTGAGGTGGGGAGATGGGAGGCTTTCTCAGTGAGCTAAGCTTCAAGGAGCTCAGCACACAGCAAACCACAGCCACAGCAAACCAGTGGCGTCATTCAAAGAATGAAATTTGTTGACCTCAAAGAATGAGTTTTAGAGACTTATTATATTCAAAGGTGAGAGAGGGCAGAGGTCTCAGAATTCTCGTACAATGGAAAGGGTTGTAAGAAATAGAATACCACCTACCTGCTAGCCAGGGGTCTTTTTAAAGGAGTATGACAAAAAGTGGGGTGAACTATGGGGGATGGTGGGGGAATGGTCAGGGCTGGTCAGTCTAGTTTGTCAAACCAGGTGTCCAGACACTTCCTCAGTCTCATTGTGTGAGCCTCAGGGTCTCATTCAGGAGACAGTGAAGGAACAGAGCCCAGAACTCCCTCATCCTCAAAACCGCTGCCTGGAGTCCCTGCCCCACCTGGCCATTTTCTACCTCCCGTTTCCATCAACTGGACCACATCAAAGTTTACAACTCTAAACCCAGTAGGTAAAGTACTTGACACGCAGATATGATGATTCAAGCTTGAGCCCCAGCATTCTCCAAAAACAAAAATAAAATAAAATAAAGCACCCCTATCAGCACAGGTATGGTGGTGCCTGTCTGTTACCCCAGAGCTGGAGGGGCGAAGCAGGAAAACAGACTCCTGGAGCTCTGGGTCAGTCTACCCAAAGTGACAGGCTCCGGGTTCCGTGAGATACCCTGCCTCAAATAACTACAGTGGAGACCAGATTTCCACCTGTGGCCTCCACAGACATGCATGTGAATTCATACCTACCCCTGACACACACACGCACGCACACACACACACACACACACACACACACACACACACGCACGCACGCACATCACTCTGTAAGCATCCCTGTAAGACACAGAAAGACAAACTAGCCTATGCGAAAGCTAAACACTGATCTGAAAATGACTTCTTTCTAGCATATAGAGAGAACCATTCTTAGTGCATAATTTATAAAATCTGTGGAAGTTTCTCAAAACGTATGCATTTGTAATCAATCTACCAAACTTTGTGCTTAGCTGGGTGCCGTGGGCCTTTAATCTCAGCATTCTGGAGCCAGAGGCAGGTAGAGCTCTACAATTTTGAGGCCAACCTGGTCTACACAGCCAGTTCTGAGTCAGCCATAGTGAGACCTTGTCAAAACAAAACATCTTTGAATATAAAAAAAAAATCTATCCTAAAATTCAACGGTGAAAATAGCTATCCATTTAGAAATGGCACAGAAAGCATAGAGTCATTTCACGGAAGAGGGTACCCAGGTGCCAAGTAAGCTCATAAAAGAATCGGCATCACTAAGCTGGGGCCACAGTAATGCCGGGCACTAACTCTCTTTCCTCCCATAGCTGTTAAGCAAATGAATGACGCAGCCCCAGCAAACCACTAATGAGTTTCGAGTGTTTAACACACACTCCTAAGGCTTCTTGGCAGGAAGTGCTGAGCTTCCTACCCAGGAGGGAAATGGGCCAGAACCTCAGCAGATGTGCAAGACGCTGGGGAATTAGAAATAGATGTGGACCCCACACAGGAAGTGGAAGACAGAAGATGCAGGAGCAGCAAAGTCTCTGCTGCTGTGGAGTGAACATGGTGACTCGTGAACCCAGGTCCCAGCCGACCCTGGGATGCCCCACAATGCACCGCGCCTCCCTCCCTTCTTGGAAAACAGCTTAATGCTCCCAATGTGCATATCCAACGGCACCAGAAACAAACAAGCGGCCAGTCACTCATGGGCAGTAATAACTAACTTCCTGGAACTCTAATTCTGCGTTCCTTCAGTCAGCAGCATTCAACAGGTGCAGGGCGCCCTTCTCATGAGGTATTTTAATCTCCTAGCTTTCTTTTCTTCTCGTTTCTTTCCTTTCCTTTTCTTCCTTTTCCTTTCCTTTTTCTTCTTTTTATTCTTTTCTTTAAAAAAAAATTGTCAATTTGTTTTGTTGAGACAGGATCTTGCTTTGTAGCCCAGACTGGCCTTGGACCTTAGCTTCCCAAACGCTGGTACTTACAGGTGGATGCCACCATGCCTACCAGTGTCCCATGGTTTTCAATGAGAACACCGATTATGCAGGCCAAGGCTGAACAGGAAGGGCTGGGAGCTATACCCTCATGGGTCTGTCAGTGGATGCCTCTGGACCTATCTGGTAGCATCGGGTTTGGAGAAACAAGCAGGGGAGAATGGTTAAGTCCAGGGCTTAGTGAGCCCATTCTAGAACCTTACCGAGATGAAAGTGTGCTTTTCTACTCTAAACCTCTAAGGACACAATCGTTAGCAATGTAAAAGTCTTTACCTGCAGTTGTCTTTTCTGTAACAAACGTGCTGGCCCACCACACTGTTCTACCTTTTCACTTACCTCTTCAATCTCTCTACACAAGGTTTGACTCCGTTCAGGGTGGCAACAACTTCCTTACCTACAATAAATCGAGTTAAAAGCCTCACCTGTAGTGAAGGGCAGAAAGCAGAAAGGCTCTGTAGAAAAACCTTCCAAGGCCAAGGCCAATTATAATCTCACCACGCTTATCTGAGTGAACCTCTCAGATTACCAGGTTGCTTTTAATCTTTTGCATTAAAACAAACCAAAAACGCGAAGTTTGTGTATGTGTAGAAATGTGCACAAGGATCTGGAGAGATGTTTCAGTGTTTGAAAACACTGACTACTGCTCTTCCAGAGGTCCTGGGTTCAATTCCCAGCGACCACATGGTGGCTCACAACCATCTATCATGGAGATCCCATGCCCTCTTCTGGCGTGTCTGAAGACAGCTACACTGTACTCACATACATAAAATAAATTAATAAATCTTTAGAAGAAAAGCAATGTATGTAAGACCCTATTGCTGAAGATACCAGATACTTAGAGATAAAGCTGGAATTGATCTGGAAGCTTACGCCCCCCTGGGTGCGTCTCCTCAGTCAGCCAAAGGTTTCAGAGCAGCAGCCTCTGCATGCTTCGAGGCCTGCCCGCCAGGCAGAATGTACCCACTGGCACGATGGCGGCACGAGTGTTCAGGAAGTAGCTAGGAAACTTTCTGCTTGGATTTGAGGTATGCAGCACAGGGACGAGTTCATACTTGGCACTGAAAAGCCTGTTCCTTAAGCCACAGCGAGGGAAGTCACAGGCCCAGAGGAAAACTGCATTACTGCTGTTTTGCTAAATGAATACATTGCCAAACTGCCTTCTAAATATTTATGCTTATAACCCTAGGTCAGTGCTGCTACGTGAAGATGATCAAAATACAGTATACACACGTGTTACGTTCTCTAAGAATATGTCAGTTTAGTATACTTAAAAAAAAAAAAAAAAACAAATTTCAGAACCTACCAAGCAAGAATGAGAAACAGAAACGTTTTCAGAGCTGGGGAAGTTATATTAGGCTCAAGGGGGAACTTCTATTGTCGAACTGCTTTCTAAAGATATTTAAATATTTATGTTTACGCCCAGCGAAGCTCTCAACCTTCACAGGAGATTCTTTCTGCAGTGGGTAGTGATGGCTCGCAACTGGAAGTGCTGAGGGTAAGTAATGGTTGAGTCTCAGCCAACAGCAGGACATCCATACCATCTCCTACCTCAAGGATCAGGGAGCATCCCTGGAGAAGGCACCAAAGACAAGGTCGAGGATGTGGGGCATCCCTGTAAAATGCTGCCCTCTGGGTATGGCATGCATATTTCACTCAGAAGCTATGATGCTTCCATTCCAACAATGGATAGGGGAGGGACCCACGAAGCTCCGCCCCCAGCTGAGGGGCTACCAACAGTTAATGGTGGTTGGATAAGAGGGGGTGGTTTTCCTATAGTGTAGGCACTGGTAAGTTGTTCTTACTCCAGCAAATATCTCCATACTCATTCTCATGTAAGCATCCCTGATTAAACTCAGTGGTTATTTGAGGAAGAAGGAGGAGGGAAAGGAGGAGGAGGAGGGAGGAGGGGGATGGGGAGTGGGAGAGAGGAACAATTAGAAAGAAGAAGAGGAAGAGGAAGAAGAAAGAAGAAGAGGGAGGGGGAAGAAAAGCAAAAGAAACAGAAGCAGAAGGAAGCAGGGAGAGGAGAAGGAGGAAACGATATGGAAGTAAAATTATGCATGGCTATACAACAATTTGAGGACCATCCTGAGATATGTTAGACTTTATCTCAACAACAACAACAACAAGACCTCTAAATGTGCTTTTAATGGACAGCTAGCTTCCACTAAGCAATCTAAAAGTGAAGATAGCATCTGAGACCCATGACAGACACCTTTCTGCTTTACAATAACCTGTCTCCAGGATATTTCCACCAGCGTAGTTAGTAAATGCTTTGACCTGTAGTTGTCTGTGCTCTTTGATCAGTAAAATGTCGTGTGGGCAAGAGACATGACTCAGCAGTTAATAGTACTTGCTGCCCTTGCAGAGGATCCACATGGTGGCTCCCACCACATGGCAAACCCAGATCCAGGGAATCTGATGGCTGCTTCTAGGCTCCTGGGCTCCTGGGGTACCTGCACCCATACATCCACACTCATATCACCCACACAGAGACACACAAATTCACACATACATAATTTAAAATAATAAAAACAATTCTTTTTTTTTTAAATACCACTTGATGATTGCAATGCCGTTCATATTTGGCTTAAGAACATGTTAGACCGCAGGACTCAGGAAAGTAAAAAGGGATCATTGTCGAGATGGCGATGGAGTCAAGGAGCAGGTAAGAGGGAAATGACAAGGTATGAATCTGAAGGGGGAATTGTGGGAAAAACAGGGCCCTCTGAGTAAGGAGGAGAAAAATGTAGAAGTGGAGACATGAGGATAAAATCATAAGATGTCTGGGAAAGCCACAAAGAAGCACACCATTAACTAACTACCTAAAAATTGATATAATACGTGTATAAATATATTCATATAGATCCAGTAAAACTTTTCCACCTAGGCTGACAATGCTGCTTCCAGGAGACAAAGACCAGCTAACAAAAACCTCTCCACCAGGCATGAGAAGTCCTCTTTCAGTCCTGTGCAGCTAAGAGACCTTTGAACCACAACAATGACCAGAGGCACAACAACCCTAAGGGTGAAGTAGTGACGCGTATGTTGGCAGAAACCAACAGCTCTCTAATTGATCTATATAATCTATATGGTCTATATGATCTGATCAACAAGAGGGAAATCATGCCTACTACTGGAAACCTAGCCAACTACCAAGGAGAAGCCATGTATCTTAGAGGAGAGCCTACAACCACCACTTAACTAAACCAGCATAATTCCTAACTGCATGCTAAGTGTGTGTTCTTAGACTCCCAGATAAGTGTAGTCCTCATCCCTTACCAAAACCAAAACAAACCCCTTCTCTTTGTAACAAATGGAGACCATTAAAGAAAGCCACAACCAATCATACATAGAGTTGTGGAGCCCAGTTCCATCAGGTACATCTAGAGTACAACTGCACATAAAGCTCAGGGACTATTGCAGAGGAGGGAAGGGCTGTGAAAGGCAGAGGATCAGGGAGTTCGTTATGAGGTGATGTCTCTCAGGAATGTCAGGAGCTACACTCATACATATCTATCTCACGGCTTTCCTACACAAGATCTAGACATGGATAACACCAATAGACATGCTAACATGGTCGGTGGAAAGCTCACGAGACCTCAACCCTATACAGTGAACTACAGGAAACTAAAGACTACTGAGAGCAGAAGAAATATACTTTCTCAAGGAAGAGCACACCACTTGGCTACCTAACACCAAACAGTCAAATCTGAAACCAAATACATACAAGTAACATACAGACTAAGGAGAATAAATTTAATGTATTTTGGAATGTGTGTGTGAGAGACACACGTGGATGTAACAACAATTAATGAAAAAAAAGAGGGCATGAATTTGAAAGTGAGCAAAGAAGGCATATGGAAACATTTGAAGGGAGGAAAGGGAAGGAGAGAAATGATTTAATTATCTCAAAGAAATTTATGAAGTATTTTTTAAAAGATTTATTTATTTATGTATAAGCACACTGTTGCTGTCTTCAGACACACCAGAAGAGGGCATCAGATCTCATTACAGATGGTTGTGAGCCACCATGTGGCTGCTGGGATTTGAACTCGGGACCTCTGGAAGAGCAGCCAGTGCTCTTAACCACTGAGCCATCTCTCCAGCCCACATGAAGTATTTTTTTAAAGGAATATGTTAGCCAAAGCAACTCCATCTTATAAAACCTCCTCCATTTTGGTTGGATTGTGATAATTCCCATAGCTATAGTAGTTTGGTTTCCAGAAAGAAAGAACTTTGTTTTTCTAGATTGTACCCTTCCCTATGTACTTCAAGTTGTGTCAAGCCAGGAAAAAATGTTTATTAATCAACTGACATTCTTTAGCTGACCAGTCACTGGACAACTGGTAGTCTGGTCAGGGTTCTCTAAAGGAACGGAACTGATAGAATGAAATGTATATGTACGATTAAAGGGGGGTGCGTGTTGAAGTGATTTACAGCCTATGGCTTAGGAATTTCAACAAAGGATGTTTACCAAAAGAAAGGCTAAGAATCCAGTGGGCCCACAAGATGAAATATCTTAGCAGTCCCAATCTGGTGCTGGAGTCCCCAGGGGTCCTAGAGAGCTGCTGGTCTTTGAGATTTGTTGGAATCCTGAAGAAGAAGGTTCTCATTCAGTGAAGGAATGCCTCAGCAATAGATTAGATAAGCTTACCAGCAAGAGTGGGAACAAGCAGGCAAAAGGCCAAAGTTTCCTTCTCCTTTCCTTATGTGGGCTGCCTCCAGAAGGTGTCAGCCAGATTTAGGGTGGGCCTTTCTGCCTCAAATGACCCAATCAAGAAAATCTCTCACAGATGTGCCTAGCTCTTTGGATTTTAGTTGATTCCAGATGTAGTTAAGCTGACAACCAAGATGAGCCGGCGTAGGACCCAGAACAGAAACATTAATGCCATGCTGCTGCCTGTATGTTTATACCCCTTTTAAGAAATCTCTAACCCAGATATCAACCTGCCTCAGTGTCCCCTTGAACTCCCAACCCAAAACTTTTCAGAATAAACTACCACTTATTCCCATTGAGGCGAGAGCTATGTTTTGCACTGATGTACACAAGCTTATACAACAACCTTTCAAGAAGAAAGAGACTTCCCTGTCAGAAGACAGCCTCTGGGAGCCTCCTCTGAGAGGTGGAGGAACATGCACCTTACACAGGGGTCTCCTACTTCCATGTGTCATGCGTGTGGTCCCATTGACGAAGACCCGACCGCCCCCCTTCTTTAACGGCTTGCCCTCAGTACTTAGGCAAATGCTGGCAGGTGTTCCAGATGGGTGGCTATGAGTGATGGAGCTGTGACTACCACTGACAGCGAGTCGCAAAACTCAAAGGAACTTTTCTGCACCTCTGCCTCTTGAGTCCTTCTGCCAAGGGCAAAGAGGAGAGCCATTAGCTTGGTCAAACTTCTCTTCTGACCAGCCTTATCGGTATGCTGATGGTATTCTGCCTTTTCACCTCAGTAGCTCTCTTTGAGTTAGCTGGTTGCTGTGACTCTGAGATGTCCCTCTACCAACAGCGGAATGAACCTGACAGGACCTCTGTACTCAGCAAACCTGAAAACGTCCCCACCTGTACGCTTACCCGCTGTTGACCTCTTTCTCGTTTTCCCTTGGTATAACCGCCCTTGAAACTTAATTCCAAACAGATCTCAGGACACAGGCATGCACACACACACACGCGCGCGCGCGCGCGCGCGGGCCCTCGCACTCGGGGGGCACAGATAGAACTGCATGACTGACCCCTGGAAAGGTGCACCATCTAACCGACCTTCATTCATCCTTACTTATTACCCCTGTTGTGGTGCGAGCAAGAATAAAGATTTGGACTTGCAAGTACAAGAACCTGATTTTTGACTCCCAGAGACGCAAAATGGGACAAAATAATGGGGTGTGGTGTTACAGTGTTATAGCCTTGTAATCCCAGTTTGGGATGGGGGATAGTCAGGTGGAACCCCAGTGCTCACCGACAGGCTAGCCTAGTCTGCTTGTCAAGTTCCAGGCCAATGTAAGACAATCTCAAAATAAATAAATAAATAAATAAATAAATAAATAAATAAATAAATCATGCCTGGGTTTGCCTCGTGGCGCTTATACAATTGTGCATCCATATGTATGACCGCGAATACACACCACACAAGAATGAGCTCGGTGTCACTTCAGAGGCTAGTGACAAGGAATTGGTATCTACATTTCTACAGTAGGGGCTCATCTTTGTGTTTGGACCCAGCCAGCGGGGCTATATAGCTCCTGTGGCACGGTAAGTAATTACACACATTTACAACATGGGACTGAGTTACAAAACTAGGAATGGTTATATCACAGGAAAAGCTGACAGGGACCAGCAGGAGGTAAGCATCCAGGTGGGAACAGGTAACCCGCCCTGAGTAGGAGTGGGTATAAATTAGTCCCAGAATGGGCTCCAAACGCAGAGAGTACAGAGCCTGGAGGAAAATTCCACCCACAGACACTGGCAACGACGAAAAAGCTTCTCCCTTCCTCCTGGTCTCTAGGTACACAGGGAAAATTCACCTAAGAACCAGAGCCTCAGACTCACAGGTTTCCGATTTGAAAAACTGTACTCCCTTCATAAAGAGGCTGAGAGCTAAGAAATTAGCATTTTAAAAACCTAAGTGACAGGCCAGTGACTTCCCTTGATAACCTAGGAAACCCAAAAACTAAATCTGAATAGACATGACCTCTTGAAACCCCAAAAGATTCTCAAAGCCACCATGAAGACAAGCTTACAATGCAGAATTACAAAACACAATTAAGACCATTTACTGTGTGTGACAAAACAGCAAATGTCACAAATGGAAGTTTTGGCCCCAGAGAAGCTGACTAAAAGACAGCCTGACAGCGATTGTGACGTCACCTTAAAATTATTAAAGAGGTGAAAGAATTCAAAACGGAAAAGGGAATTAATTTTTTAACTTTCAGTTTTACTTATGTGTGTGTGCGTGTATTTCTGTGTGTATACGCCCCCTGAGTGCAGGGACCCTCAGAGACCACTAGAGAGTGTCAGAACCCCTGCCTGATATGGATGCTGGGGGGAGGGGAGAAGAAACTTGGTCCTGCAAGAGTAGGAAGTGCCCTTAACTGCTGAGTCCCAACCCCATCTGTTGGATGAACAGATCAGTTTGGAAAAGAGGTAAGTAGAATCTCACTGAATACAAAGTAGTGACTCCTGTGACTCAAGTGTCACATAGACACTTGGGAGGCTGAGGCAGGAGAGGAGGCCTGGTCATCAGCTATCAACTAGCTGAAGGCTCTTTTGTTCTAACCAGAAAGAACTGTGGATACACAGGGAAAGCTCTCTATATTTTACTTTTAAAGATAATTCTGTGCCCCGTGTCCACGCCTGCCGCTGAGTCAGCTCCAGACTCCCAGGCCCAGATCTGAAAACTCCATGGGCTGCCTTAGTCTACTGAATTCCTGGCCTATGCCCACCCACCCCAGCATCACCTCCATATGAAGGCCTGGCTCCAGCCTCACTAACATCCTTGACTTAGCTCCACCTGGGACCTGGTAAGCACACACACACACACACACACACACACACACACACAGACACACACACAGACATATACACACAGACAGACACACATACATACACACACACACACACACACACACACACACACACACACAAACACACACACACGAATTTTTTAAAGAGAAAATGTTAATCCCAAGATAGGAGGAGAAAGACCACTGATCCAAATCATCATGGCCAAATTAATTAAAGCAAGCAATGAATAAAGCAAGCTGTTTTATTCATGTACACAGGGTCTACCTCCCATAAGGTGGGCTTGAGAGGTCAGCAATGAAGTGAGGAAGACAAGACTATATAGCACAGGGGGAGGGGGTTTCCAAACAGGGGATTTGGCAGGCAAGATAGACAAGGTTACAGGACATAAAAATGTAACAAGTTAGTCACAAGGACCTCCTGAAACAAAGACATGGTTGCAAGGCAGTTGTAACAAAAGGCAGTCATAACAAGGTAACCACAACAACCCTTTAGAGACAAAGGTAGGATGGCAAGATGGTTATAACAACTTTTTGAAACAAAGACTAGGTTGGGGTTTCCTGGAACAGTTGGTACAGAACCATTTGTAGTTAAGGTTATAGGTAGGGCATAGCCCAATCCTTGAGAAGCAAATATAATCTTAATCAGGAATGAACTTACTTTGTCTTTTTTAAAAAAAAAACTATCTTTTTAAGATTTATTTATTCACTTAATGTATATGAGTACCCTATCGCTTTCTTCAGACACACCAGAAGAGAGTATCAGATTCTATTACAGATGGTTGTAGCCACCGTGTGGTTCCTGGGAATTGAACCCAGGACCTCTGGAAGGGCATTCAGTGCTCTTAACCGCTGAGCCATCTCTCCAGCCCTAGTTTGTGTTTTCTATAAGATGGCTTTTAAGCCTAAATTGGAGGCAGGCTGGTTCTTCAGAAGGAATAACGGGAGGAAGAGAGACAGACAGGTAGAAATGGACAAGCTCAAACTCCAGAACATTCATTAGACAAGGCTATGTATCCCGAACCAATAGGAGGAGCAATTTGTCAAAAGGGCTGTGTTGGAAAAGCCCGAATTGTAACTGTAGGAACAGCCTATAGGAAAAAAGAGAGCAGGTAGTTCCCATGACCATGGACTTTAAAACCACCAACTCCCACCCAATCAGCGGGAGAGGCGTGCCTTTTCTCAGCACGGGGTCCTACACCTGTCTGCGGAATGGAATGGTTAAAGCCGCTTCACTTCTGATGGTCTCTTTAATTTATTTCAAAATGAGGGCCTTGCTTCTCACAGTTTCCCTCTTCCACAGAACTCAGACTCATTCAATCTACCCCCACGTCCCACAGCCTCGTGATCCAAAAAAAGAGAGCTCTTTTCATTTCTTACTCAAAAGTCCTTTCCCACTCACGAAGTTCAAAGGTGGACTATTCCCTACCTCTGGATCATTCATTATTAAGGCCCCATCTGAGTGTTGAATCATGGGTAGTTTTCTCTTCCTCTCTATTAAAGGTGGGACCGGGACTTTCTTTTGTCACTTTGCCCTCACCATCCAATCAATTTCTCTCATGGCTTTCAAGGTTTTAGATTTCAGGAAGGGGTCTTTAAAACAGACCTAGCTTGGGCCCTCTCTTTCCTTTAGCATCCCGGTTGAAAGAAACAGAAAACGGGCCCCTGTCTCATGTTCTCCCTTATCCAGTTTTTTTTTGTTTGTTTGTTTTTGTTTTTGTTTGTTTTTGGGGTTTTTTTGTTTGTTTTTTTGTTTTTGTTTTTTGTTTTTTTTTTTTTTTTTTTTTTTTTTTTTTTTTTTTTTTTTTGGAGCTGGGGACAGAACCCAGGACCTTGCGCTTGCTAGGCAAGCGCTCTACCACTGAGCTAAATCCCCAACCCCTCCCTTATCCAGTCTTAGCATCGGTTGGAGACTGAAGCGGAGGATGCCAGCCGCATCTCCATTTCTCATTGTAATCTTTCCCTTACGCACACAAGTTCCTGCAGAGCTCGGACGTACTGCTGTGGGAAACTGAGGCAGGAAAACCTCTATTCAGTGGGTACCAGACACAAAGTGGAGAATCAGGAGAACTTATATGTGAGTTCATTGAAATAGCCACCATAACCCTGTACAACCGCACAGCCGTTCGTTCTTTCAGCACTTAAAGGTTTCTCGGCATCGTTTTAAACAATTATTACATCATTGGTAGGCTGAAATAGCTATCAGCCTTAGTGAGTCTGGGCAACTAAGATCAAACAACAAGAAATTCTTCTCTTGTGGCCAGGCATGTTTACAGAAGCAGATAAAGAATGCAGAGGTTAGGGTGGTTTTCTATAAAACGGGATAATTGCAGGCAGGTGTTTTACCTGATGGCTGCATGTAACCATTTCCTCCAGGTGGGCTCTGCGGCGGCGGCGGCGGCGTTCCCGCCTTTTATCTTTGTTCTGACTTTATTTCCCACTTCAGTATATGGTGGCGGCCATGAAGCCTCTTCTGCAGCCGCCAACACTCTCATTCCTTCTGTGCTACATTTTAAGAATGGTAAAATTTGTTCTAAACCGTCATCCTTTCTCCGGGCATCTCCATACTCCTACAGCCAACCCCACTCATCCAACAGGTGTTCAGCTCCATACCACACAGATAAAGACAGCCATCCTGGGGTTTTCTAGAATGAGGCTCCAGCTCTCAATGGTTCCGGTTTAATTATATATCTCATTGCCAATTACAAGATCCATGCAGTCACCACGATAGCAAAAAGACGCCACACCACACGGCAGATCGAGAGAGTGCCTTACCCGGATTTCTCCCTTGGCTGCCCAAACTCAGGCTGCTCGGTCAGCCCTTTTGTGCCTTGCTACCCAGAGCTGGGACCACGCAATTGCCCTTCTCCTCTGCCTTACTACACACCAGGCGCCAATTTGTCGGATTAACATTTACTGAGAGATGCAAATGAATGCCGACCCCACCCCCAGCCCAGATGGACACCAATGACAGATCTAAGCAAGATTTCACCAAAGTCCAACCTGGTAAGACCAATGACTTTATCAGACTTTCTTTCAGGGAGAGCACCGACAGCGGGTTACTTATGGGAATGTGGGTGAACACACACACACCCCAAAAAATAGCTGCATCACTGCAAAATGCCATTCCATTATGGAAGGCAACCTCACAGACGATGATTATGGACCTCCATTTTAAATCAACACGTCACTATTTTAGATGGTCTAGCATCACCCAAGGTCGCTTGCAGACGGAGTGGAGGGGGCGGAAGTAATAGCTGAACTCCCTATCTGGTTTCCTGACCCTCCCTGGGGAGCATCAATAGTTCCCTTACCTTTTACATAAGTTCTGGCTGCTACTCTACTCTGATCTAGTCTCCGTGGTTATGAGGAAAATCCAAGAATCACATCTTGTTATGCCCAGGGAGGAAGCACCATATAACCCATGCCCAAAGGTACTCATGAATGGATGGATCCCTCGATAACTGGTGGGGGGTGGGGGTGTCATCAGTTATTTTTCTCCTTGCTGCCATGAGACACCAGACAAAAGCAATTAAGGACAGGAAGTCTGTTAAAGGGCAGAACACATCACAATGACAGTAATGTGAGGGGGCAAGAGTATTAGGCAACTGGTCACACTGCACACCGGGTCAAGAAGCAGAGTGGGACAGATGCCGGTGCTCTACTTGATCTCTCCATTTTCTTCAGTCCAGCATCTCAGGCCATGGAGTGATGCTGCCCACACTTAATAGGGTGGATCATCACCCCCCCCCTTAATTAACCTAAACTATAATTGCCTCACATGCGTGCCCCAAGATTTGTTTCCCTGCTGATTATAAATCCCATCGAGTGTATGTTCTGATTGCTTTCTGTCAAAACAACAAGACTGAAACTAGAGAGGCATGGGAAGATTCTATCTCAATTGAGGAGTCGCCTCTGTCAGCTTGGCCTTCTGGAGTGTCAATGCAGCATTCTCTTGACTAACGACAGATGCGTAAGGGTTCAGCCACCACCAGACTGGACAGGTAGCCCTGGATTCCATAAGAGAGCAAGAGGCCAAGCATGTAGACCAAGTCAGTAAGCAGCACTCCTCCATGGTCTCTGTTTCAGTTCCTGTCTCCCGGTTTCTCCCCTGACCATCCTCCATTGTGGACTGCAACGTGTAAGTCAAATAAACACTTTCTTCCCCAGACTCCCTTTTCACCAGTGTTTCTTCACAGCATTGGATAGAAAAGGAAATCAGTTGATGACCACAGCTGACCATCACAGTCTGCGGGTATGTCCCGTTTCTACCCACATTCACTGCAAGAATATTTTGAAGGTAAACCCAGTTACCTTCATAGAAGACAAAAGGAGCTTCAAATCCCACAAGAGACACTCTGCAACAGGAGGGAGTATTCTCAGGAAGAGGAAACCGTTGAGCTATGCCTGAATCCCGAGAAGGAGGCACCACTAACCCAGGGGAAATATTATGAGTGTCACCAGTCACCCAACACTTTACACCTCAGGACCTTTAAGGGAGCATATCTCCTTGGAGGAGGACTCTCTTCTGATTCCCTTGGGACACCAATATGGCTCAACTTCTCTGTGGAGAGCAGAGGAAGCCCTGAGTGTGTGAACCCCCGAGTGGGTACATGTTTTTGACATGAGCCGGCCATGTTAAGCACCCTAGCCTCAGACAAATGGAAAAATGGCAAAGTCTTCCCTGCAGGGTGAGGGTCTGAAGGACGGTAAGATCCTTCCTCTGGTCCATGTGTGCATGTTGAAGGTATGTGCAGAAAATATCTACTGTAGCTTTCTAGCACCAGATGTTTACTTCCTGAAGGCTATTCCCCTACAAAAACTGCTCCTGCCTAGGTTAACTAAGCCCACCTCCTCAATCCAGCTGTATACCATGAACCTGCCTCCTTATTTATCTGTATGTAATAACCCCACCTCCTTGATCATCCTGCCTTTCTGTTCAATTCTATATAATAAACACGCTGCACTCCCAGGGAGCTGTGGTTTCTCCATCAGAGATCTACTCACCAAGCATTTTTCTGTGTCTCCAGTGTCTGTGAGTCTGTGTGTCCATGTGTCCCTGTATCTGCACGCCTGTGTGTCCCTGTGTCTGTGTGTCAGGTCCACTCCCGGAGCCATGTTGAATGTGGCAAATCTCCATGTCTGCAGGGTCTTTCCTAACTAATTCCTGATCATGACTGCCATCAGTCAGGCTGGCTGGAACAGAAGTGACTGAAGGAATGAGGCTCACAAGTGGCTGAGCCTTCCCGTCACACCTAGTAGGGCTAGCCAGACCTTCCAGCTTCCTCCACAAGTCACATATGGCACTGACCCACCAACCTTCTTTCTCTTTCAGTTTACTTTATTTTCACAAACGCTAAACATTTGTTTCTTATTAATTCACACTCAAGTCATTAAAAACGAGTCTTCCAAGAATTTTAACGTGCAGAAAGGGTTTTTCCTTTTTTAACTTCTTTAAAAGTCGTTTTTGTGCCCTTTTCTCAAGGCAGAGGAAAACGAATTTTTGCCAAAAATAAACTCATCGCCGTGATTTCGGCGCGGCGTTTAGCCCCAGGCTCATCAACCCTGGCAGGATTTGGATGGAATCAGAAAGGAAACCCCCTTAGCCACAAGCCCCCAAGAAGCAGCTAGAGATTTTTTTTTTTAAACAGCGCAGCCTTTCCACACGCATAAAGCCAAACTAAACTGGGGAAAGAAACAAAAAAAGCATACTTGAGGTGGCCTGACCTCTATGACAGAGATCTGCCCGCCTCTGCCTCCCAAGTGCTGGGGTTAAAGTGTCACCACAGTGACAACACATTTCTTACATGTATGTATGTGTGTGCAGGTGCTGGTGTTGGGGTGGGGGGGAAGGGGGTGGCATACACTGAAGGCAGAAGAGAACCCACAGATGTTGCTCCACCTCAAATACTGTCTACCTTTTAGGTTTTTGGGGGTGTTGTTACTGTTTTTCATTTTTCTGAGACAAGCTCTCCCTCCGTCCTAGAAGCTGCTCATTAAAGCAGGCTGAATGGGTGGCCAGCGAGGCCCAGTCTCCACCCCCGCATGGCTGGGATTCCAACAACACCCCACCATGCTCAGGGTTTTAATGTGGGTGATGAGGCTCGAACTCAGATCCTGACACTCGTACAGCTCACACTTCATTGCCTGACCCACGAAGCAGGCCACCTGAGACTGAATGCCTGACGAGCTTAAAGCGGTTGATGTACTCGCCTGAGATCCACACCTCAAGCAGCAGGAGCCTAGCATTCCTATCCTTTTTCAACAGTTATCTTGTATTGGTATGGGTAGTGCCTGATTGTTTGTGCATGCAACATGATCATGTAGGAGCTGTGGAAGTCTGAAGAAGGCATTGGAGCCCAGACACTGGAGTTACAGGGGGCTGTGAACCATCATGTGTGTGCAAGAAATCAAACTGGGATCTTCTGTAAAACAGTAAACATTCTTAACCGCTGACCAATCTCTCCAGCCCTTTTGTATTATTATTATTATTATTATTATTATTATTATCATTATTATTATTTGTATGGGACAGAAGTAGAGTGTGTACACATGAGTACAGGTGCCCTCGGAGACCCCAGAGGGGTGGCATCCTCTGGATATGAGGAGTTACAGGCAACTGTGAGCTTCCCAACATGGGTGCTAGGAACAGAACCAGGGTTCTCAGCAAGAGCAATATCTGCTCTTAACTGCTGAGCCATCTCTCTAGCCTCCAACTTGATCTTGTAACCACAACGTTCCCCTCGGCTTGGCCTCTCCTATCATTTAGCTCCATAGTAAAGTTTTCACTGCTGAGACGTCTTCATTTGCTCTTTCCCATATCCCCCTAACCTTGTCTCGTGCTAGTAATGCTATCCCCAGGGATTAATTCTCGCTTTTCCAGTTCTCATCTTCTACTTCATTTTTCTGGCTTTTTATTCCTGTGCTCGCCTCTGTGATGGTTGACAGCCACTTGACAGAATCTACCATCTCCAAGGAGACGAGCCTTTTCATGCAACCGTGAGAGGTTTCTAGATTTAAGTTAACTGAGGCAGAACAGACACCTTTATATACACGGTGGGTCTGGGTTGTGTAGGAAAGCAAGCCGAGCAAGCCAGTAAGCAGTTTTACCTGTGGTTTCTTCCTCTGCCCCTGCTCTCAAACTCCTTCCCCAATGTCTTCCAATGGACTGTGATTGGGATCTGTGAGCCAACCGAATCTTTTCCTCACCAAATGCTTTTCACTGTGGTGTCTATCTCAGCAAGAAAAAACAAAATTTAGCACAGAAATTGGTATGATGTGTTCGTTGTTATAATGGACGTGGCCATGTTGTTTGTAGGAAGGATTATGCAAGGACTTTGGAACTTTGGGCTGGAGAAGCTACTGAATGCTTAGAACTTCCTGGGCTATTCTGTGAGAGCTGGGAAGATAAGAATCATAAGGGAAATGCAGATGATGAAGGGTTGGCTTGTGAAGATTCAAAGGTAGCAAGAATATTTTGGGGGTCATTCATGTGACATGGGACTTCCAGGCAACTAGGATGAGAGTCTGAAAGCTGACGCCTACAGTGACACACCTACTCCAACAAGGCCACATCCACCTAACAAGGTCATACCTACTCCAACAAGGCCACACCTACTCCAACAAGGCCGCACCCACTCCAACAAGGCCACACCCACTCCAACAAGGCCACACCCACTCCAACAAGGCCACACCCACTCCAACAAGGCCACACCTCCAAATAGTGCCACTCCCTGGGCCAAGCATATTCAAACCACCACACTTCCTCCCTAAGCTGTTTGTGGTCATGGTGTTTATCACAGCAATGGAAAGCAAACCAGGACACATAGGTAAAGAATATCTACAGTAATCCACTGGTCAGCACCTCACTCACCCCACTTTCTGTTGTTATAATTACATATATGAGGCCAGGTACCTGCTTCTGGAGCATAGACATTCAAGATGGCAGGGCTGTTTCTGGTGATGACCTTCTTGCTACCTTTATCCCGGTGGCTGGGCATGTCACATGGCACAAAGGAGAGTGTACAAGCTCAGGCCTCTCCTCCCCTCCTTCTCCTCCTCCTCCTCCTCCTCCTTCTCCTCCCCCTCCTCTTCTTCTCCCTCCTCCTCCTCCTTCTCCTCCCCCTCCTCCTCTTCTTCTCCCTCCTCCTCCTCCTCCTCTTCTCCATCCTCCTCCTCCTCCTCTTCTTCTCCATCCTCCTCCTCCTCTTCTTCCTCCTCCTCCTCTTCTTCTCCTCTCTACCTCCTCTTCTTCCTTCTCCTCCTCCTCCTCCCCTCCTCCTCTTCTTCTCCCTCCTCCTCCTCTTCTTCCTCCTCCTCTTCTTCTCCCTCCTCCTCCTCCTCTTCCTCTCCCTCCTCCTCCTTCTCCTTCCTCTTCTCCTTCCCCTCCTCCTCCTCCATCTTTCCCCTTCCCCTCCTTCTCCTCCTCTTCCTCCTCCTCCATCTCCTCCTCCTCCTCTTCTTCTTCTCCTTCTCCTTTTCCTCCTCTTCTAATTCTGTTTCCTCTGTTTCTGCTTCTTCAGTCCTTAACTGAAGAAAAATAAAGTTCCTAATTTCAGAGCTGGGGAGATATATGGGTCAAATGGTAACGTGCTTGGTCACACAACATAAGAACCTGAGTTCAACCCAGAACCCACGTTTAAAAGCCAAGCATGATGACCTGTGCTTGTAATCTCAGTTCTGGGAAGGAGAAATCAGACAGACCCACAAAGCTCACTGACCAACCAAATCACTGAGTTCCAAGCCAATATAAGATCTTGTTTCCAAACACAAGGTAGGCAAAGTCAAAGGAACAACGGGAAATATTAATGTCTGGCTCCCACACATACATGTAAATATATACATACCCACCATGCAGTCACACCCAAACCAACATGCCTAAACATACCACATATACACAGTAAAGCTCTTAAGCCCATTATGGAGGCCACTGTCGTGACCTCAGTTAACCCTGATTACCTCTGAAAAACCCAGTCTGCAAGTACCATTGTGGTAGTTTGAAAAAAATGGCCCCCACACGCTCAAACGGTGTGGCACTATTGGGATGTGTGGACTCATTGGAGGAAGTATGTCACTCGGAGTGGACTATGAAGTCTCAGATGCTCAAGCCAGACCTAATGTTTCCCTTCCTGCTGCCTGCAGATCCAGATGTGGAATTTTCAGCAACCTACCTCTCCAACACCATGTCTGCCTGCACGCTGCCATGATGGCAATGGACTAAAGCCCTACTGTAAGTCAGCCTCGATGCACTGTTTTCTCTTTATAAAAGCTGCCATGGTCCTGGTGTCTCTTCACAGCAATAGAAACCCAAACTAAGACAAACACCAACAAGGCCTTTGGGATTAAGCCTCCCAACAAAGAAACTTTGACAGGAAATGGCCAGATTACAGCTGTGCCACAGACTCTTCCCCCACAGCATGTGGCTACCAGCTGTTCATGGCATATCCTGAGCAGAATAAGGGGACCAGGGTGGCTGGAGGGACACTTGTGAGTCTCCTTGTTGCCAGTTCCCCACCCCAAGAATGCAGCAGCCCTTGTGAAAGTCAGCAGGGGAGTGGGGAGATGGGGGGGTAGGAAGGGTGGAGGGGTGGGGAGGGATTTCTCTCAGAGAGGAAGAAGCTTTCCACAGCTGCATCCCTCAGCTCAGCCACTGAAAGGCAAACATTTACCCAAGATGCGCTGTGTGCCCCACCCCAGCCAGCAGCCACTGCCAGCCTTGAAGATGGAGGCTTTGAATAGCACTGAGGCCCAAGCCAGAGCCAATGGAGCTGTTTCAACCGCCAGAGCTTTCAAAGGTGGCTGGGAACTGTTCTTTGTTAATTCCAACCACATGGCCAATTAAGCTCTATTGACCCTCTTTCAAAAATATTTTCCTCCCTTGATTTAATGAAATCTGCAGCCGGGTCACCGCTCTGAGATTGAAAGAGAGAGAAAGTAACCTTCTACCCAGTGAGCTAAGCTCTGTCCCTCAAGGACACATGACCCTGGTATCATCAGGGCCCCTGTGTAGAAGGAAGAGGAGCCAGGTAGTGGGGAGATGAGAGACAGAGGGGCAGATAATGGGCAGACAAATGAGAGGGCAGAGGGGACACTTCAGTTTACACCGAAATGCCTTTTGACACTGTGGTCTCAACCACCCTTCCCTCACCTCCCACCTTCTTATAATGTTTAGGGTGGAGTGCAAGAAACAAAGAGAAAGCAGAAGGGAGGCCATTGGCCTACCCCTGAAGCCTGAGCCCAAGCGAACGCCTTGCACCATCACAGAGGACCCCGTAGTTCATCTGCACTCAGCCTCTGGCCTGACTGGATAAAGAATTCATGAAGACCTAACCAGGGTGTTGGCTCCCGTGCCAAGCTAGCAGCACCTGGACCCACTTTCTTTGGGCCACAGATACCTGCCTCCTGTGCCATGCCAGAGTCACTTAGGGGCAGCAAGACGTAAGACACCCTCATGGAAGTGTTCTGCTGTCCCCCTTCTGATGGGGTGGTGGGGTAGGTGACATTCTCCTCCTGGGCATAAACTTACCAGCTGCTCTGGGGAGGATGGGCTCAGAGCTACCTCGTTTGTCCAAGGCTACCCCACCCAAGTTCCTTTGCCCCTCTTCTAGGGCCAGTCTGTAGGCCAGAGTTGCTTTGCATTGGTCCCAAAGACCCAGTCTGTCGCTCGCATGCAGGTAAGCTCTGGAGGCCAGACTCACTCTGGAATGCCAAAGGATGCTGTCAAAGCCACTCAGAATTAAAACAAAACAAAAACAAAAAAAAAAACGTAAAACAAAAACGTGTATTTTAGAACCTGCTTCAGGGGAAGACCACTTCAGACAACTGGCTTTAGGAGCAGTGGTGGAAAGTTGACTCTAAAGGGGACCTCTGGAGCTGTTGCCCTTGGTAGAACCCAGTACTGGCAGAGAGTCCCTGGGTATAGTATTGGAGTCAACCTAAATCATCCTGGGTAAGCAGGGACCTTACAGGATTTGGTGGCTAGTTATGTCAACATGCTAACGTCATCTGAGAGAAGGAAAGCTCAATTAGGAAAATGCCTCCATAAGATGGGGCTGAAGGCAAACCTGTAGGCCATTTTCTTAATTAGTGATTGAGGCTTGAGTTCCTGTCCTGACTTCCCTCAATAATGGACCACAACACGGAAGCTTGACCCAGATAAACCCTTTCTGCCCCAAGTTTGCTTTGGCCAGTGTCACAACAGAAAGTAACTAATACAGAGAGGAACAAGAGATGGATGTCGTATCAACAAATCTCCCAAGAGCTGCAGGACCAGCCCATATCCCAAGAGGAGCAGGAGCGGGGCCATAGTGGAATGTTAGGACGCTGCAGGAAGGATAGAGACATTGGGCAAGGAAGTACTAGTGAGCAAGGGTATTAGCAGCCCACAAGGGCTCTGGCTCACATCTCTCCTGTAACACACACACACACACACACACACACACACACACACACACACACACTGCTCCTGAATATTTGCAAAACATTCCCCCCAAGACAGTGCAAGAGCAATTGCCTGCTCCCATGGAAGGAAACTGTTCAGGCACCCACGTTCCCCAGGAGACTTGGAAATCTCTTCTGCTGAAGAGAAGGAGCAGATGGTGCACTGCCTCAGGGCCCCAGGCAGCAGCAGGTGGGACTGACAGGGACAGCACTTCTGGAGGATGGGGAGCTAGAGCCCACGGAGCAAAGGCAGGTGGCAGTGTCAGATGCAGGTGTGCACGCACATAAAGAGCAGCAGGAACCAGATGGCAGCTGGTGGCAACACCTGATTGGCAGAGAGCTGCTTTGAGTCACAGGATGTAAAATCCCCAGAGCTAAGAAAGGCAGGCTGGGGCCTCCTTAATGTACACGTCAGTGGATTGGTCGAAGGTGCTTTAGGGACTCCTTAATGTACACATCAGTGGATTGGTCGAAGGTGCTTTAGAGCCTGTGCACCTTTCACAATGCAGGTTTGTGTGATGCGGTTAAGGGGTAGGGCCTTCAAGAGGTCATGAGGACCCCTGACTCCTGACTGGCATTAGAGGGTCTCGCAAAGGAATAACAGGGGAGTGTGCCCACCTTTCACCATGTGATTACATGGTGCTCCTTCTCTCCAGAGAGCACAGCACCAAGTGTATCCAAGGGCCCTCTCAGAAGCAAAGTCAGTTAGAGCTTGGATTTCCCTGTGTGTGGACTCTGCATGTGCTTTAGAACTGAACTCCTGCACACTCACATGCACACACACACACACTCATATATACACACACATACACTCACACACATATATATATACATATACACACACTCACACACTCATAAATACACATAAACACACATGCACACGCCAACACATACACACATACTCATATATACATACACACTCACTTGCACACACATACACACACTCACACACATACACACACTCATACACATACACAATACACATATATACATACACACATACACACATACACATACTCACACACATACACATATATACATACACACTCATACACACATATACATACACACACATACACACATACACATACTCATATGCACATGCTCACACACATACACATATGTACATACACACACATACACACATACACATACTCATATACACACACTCACACACATACACATATGTACATACACACACATACACACGTATACACACACACCAGTTTTTCTTACTTGTTAGGCCACGGTGCTGGGAAACGGGGGTTAAAGTTGACTGTTAGAGCATCACATGCTACCACATGCCCCTTTGTTATAGGAGGATGTCCAAGGATTGGAGGCCAACCGAGGTCTGCCACAGGCCGATTGGCTCACCATGCACTTGACCTGAGAAGCCTCCTCCTAAGCCCCGCCTTCTCTCTAGTGTCTTCCTTCTTCCATCAAGCATGTGTCTGAGCTGCTTCCTCTGCAGCCCAGGCTTCCCACCGCCTCTGGCTAGCATCTCAGTCAGAATCTTTCCAAAATGCTACACATACCTCCCCACTTTCCACTTCCCACCAGCTGTGTGTTCAGACTGGATGCCCAACTGATGACCAGGTCAGGATTCTAGAGGCACCTATGAGAGCCCTTCCTGTCAGCTTTCAGTTCCACCCCCTCCTAGTCCAGGCTCTTGTAAAGGTGGGGCTCTCCATAGTGCATCTTCTTGCCTCTGAGAGACAGAATTCCACCATGTCCTTTCTTAGCAGACTCTCCCTTGGTTCCTTGCCTTAGCCTGTCTTTTGTAGCTATGATAGAGTACCTCAGACTGGGTGATTTATAAAAAAAATAAATTAAATAAATAAATAAATGTTTCTTCAGCTCATAGTTCTGGAAGTGTAAGGACCAGGGCTCTATCAGGAGGTTCTGTCTTTATTGTTGGTGGGAACTTTGCAGTCTCCTGGGGCACACAAGGTAAGCTAGGAGAGAGTGTAGCTTTATACTAACATAGTCACTCTCTGAACAGGCCATTAACGTGTTAATCTAGGAGTGATCTGATCCCAGAGACCTCATTCTCAAATATCATGATGATTTGAGATTAAGTCTTCAGCACTAGAAATGTGGGGGACATACTAGAACATACTAGAAATGTGGGGGAACATACCAGAACATCTAGAAATATGGGGGACATACCAGAACATACTAGAAATGTGGGGGACATCTAGAAATGTGGGGGACAAATAAGAACATACTAGAAATGTGGGGGACATGGCAGAACATACTAGAAGTGTGGGGGGACATAGCAGAACATATTAGAAATGTGGGGGACATACCAGAACACACTAGAACATACTAGAAATGTGGGGACATACTAGAACCATGGAAATTCTCTGCCATGTCTGCTGAGAACCAAAGAGGGTGTGGCTTACAAAGTCTTGCCTGGTGAAGCAGGAGTAAGAAACCATCTGCTCTGTGAATCCTTTTTTACCTTACCTGCTGAATCACCATTTCTCTCTCCACTCCTCCCCTTCTCTAATGCCAAGAAGCAGGAGTGAAAGGAAAGGCAGTATGTCACTCATAAGGAGTAGAGTCAGCGTGAGTGAGGGGAACTGGGTGTCTGGGTAGGTGTAGGTAGGAGAGGTATGTGGCTAAGAGACGCTGGAGATTGCTAGGTAAGCAGATGGCTGGACAGTAACACACATTATAGTGCAAGCTTACCCAACTAAACAGCTTTTCATCTCGTGTGTGTGTGTGTGTGTGTGTGTGTGTGTGTGTGTGTGTGTGTGTGTATGCGTGTGTGTGTGTTGCAATAATACCAGTGTGATGGTCAGAAGACAACTTGGAGTTGTCTCCCTGACTCTGAGCAAAAGCGTCAGGGTACTGACCCAGAGAGTATCCTCGACTACAGCAGAAAAACCACCTACAGAGGCCATGCTGTACACCAAGAAAAGACTTTTTCTTAATGGGTTCCTGGCAAAAAGGGAAGACACGAGACAGATCTGTGCCTCTGTGCAAAGAATAGCTTTCACATTCCTCCTGATGATTGAAATAGACACTGAGTCAATACTAGTTTAAAAAGAAAAATCAACCTTAACACACACACACCAAACATACTTGGAGCATCTCCGTGCCACTACCTTGTTTGAAAGTGTCTTGTGTGTCACCTGTTAACCTCTCTGCTTCTCCTTCTGAGAATGGACAGGCCAAGGGTGGGTGCAACACTGGCTTTGCTCTGAAACTTGAACCTTCAACCAGACATTATGTATAAAGTGGAGATGGAGAGGCAGGGTCTGGGTCCCGAAACCATCCAGATGTAAATCTGTGGTTCCCGATGTCAGCCCTGGTGGGGCTTTCAACCTCAGCATCCTTCCATACAGGCCTGCGCCCCGTCCCCAAAGGGCCCACTGACACAGGGGTAGCTTAGCCATCCCAAGGGCTATCCCATCTCCCTTCCCAGTCTTCCTCTGAAAATACATTTAGTAACTTCTAAACAAATCACATTGCCTCTCCCAGTTTTTATTTGTTTAGTTAAATTAATTCTATTTTAATATTTCCATTAGCCATTTAATTTATTCTAAAACCCAACACCGCAAAGTAATAAGACTTATCAAATATTGACAGGCAGTAAGTAAATGCCATCCACATACAACCATCTGTTTTTCCTCCAGATTCCTCAGGATCTACCATGTGCCGTTGAGGCTGATGAATGGCCCTTCCTGGACCCGCGGCATCTGCTGGGCTTGGAGCTGAGGACCAGGGTTCAGTATAAGGCTTTCCACTCCACGGAGTAAGAGGAAGAGTCGAAGGGCTAGCACACCCATAAGAAAAATCTATCCAGGAAAGGGAAGTAATGTTTCAGATTTTAAAAACACATAAGTGGAGTGGGCCCATCATGGAGGGAATGGTGTCTCAGGAGACTCTGAACCTCCCTGAAGATCTGGAAGATTCATGATAGCGGAAGAAGGCAGAGACATTTCCTTCAGTGGCGTAGCTAGCAGGAAGTGTCCTGTGCACCTGGCTGAACCCTTAGGCTCACCCAAAGAAAAGGGCGTGAAAGTAAGAGGGAGCCTCGCCGAGAAAGATAGAGACTCGTGGGGGTGACAGGGACAGGTGCGAGGAAATATGATCAAAATACATGATATGCATGGGGAAGTATGAAAATCTTATGAGGACTGGAAAGGTGGCTCAGCAGTTAAGAGCACTTGACTGCTCTTCCAGAGGTCCTGAATTCAAATCCCAACAATCACATGGTGCCTCACAGCCATCTGTAATGGGATCCGATGCCCTCTTCCGGTGTGTCTGAAGACAGCTACAGTGTACTCATATGAATAAAATAAATAAATCTTAAAAAAAAAAAGAAAGAAAATCTTATAATGAAACTTACTACAGCGTACATGTGCAAATTATAATATTTCAAAGTTAAAGAGCTGGGCCGGGCTAGATGGCTTGTCGGTAAAAGCATCTGTTGCTAAGCCTGATAACTTGAGTTCAATCCCTAGAACCCAAATGGTAGAGGGAGAGAATCAACTCCTGCAAGTTGTCTTCTGACCGACACACTGGTACTATGTAAACACAAACACACAGGCGTGCACAGATGCACACACATGCACATGCACAAGACTAAGTGTAGTGAAGAGTTGTTTAGTTGGATAATCTGACTTGAACTTTAATGCTTGCCATTGTCTAGCTGCCTGCCCACCAAGTGGCCCCCAGTGTCACATACTTCTACCTACACCTATCTAGACACCCAGTTCCCCTCCCTATTGACCCTACTGTTCATGAGTGACAGATGCCCCCTTCTCTGCCAGGCAGGCTTCAGAGGTGAAATGACATAGTACCACAAAGGTAGATTTGGCCTGGCCCACACCTACAACTCCTAAGGTACCTCCCAGTCTCTTCTGGCTCTCTTGAGTATGGGGTAATGATGGGGTCTACTCTTCGAGCCTACAGGGAGTCAGTACCAAGTCCTTTCACTACAGGAGTCTGGCATGACCCTTCTTAGAATATTAGCTAACCCCAGGATCCCTAAGGGATGTGAAATACATCAGCCCTCAACCTGCACAGGAACCCAAGACACTGTTGCAATGCTGAGACCTCTCTGAATATCCAACTTGATCTCTGAGATAAGAGGTTATTCCTGGACATCTGAAACCTGATGGAGCTCTCCACTCTGAAGTCACAGCCTGTGCCTACCCTAGTCAGCAGTGCCTACAATGGTTCAGAACTCATACAGGAAGTATATTAAAATTTCTCTCTTGCTGCCACCAAGGCCAAGGCAAACACAGGTATTCACAGTTCCTGGATGGGTTGAGTCCCTTCAGCCGGATCTTCTCGGATTCCATGATGCGGCCCCCTCCTCACCTCGGAGCAGAGTCATCCTGCACAGAGGAGTAAGCCCGACACCATGCAAGTACTGTAGTGACCTGGGCTCCTCCTCCTGGTACACACTTGCCTACCTCATGCATGCCAGCTGTCCTGTCACTGCCTACTTTAGCTGGAGATGAGATAGGGACCAAAGAAAATCACACATAGCCCTGCATCCAAGGAGGACAGATAGCTATAAGAAAGACAGTGTTCCTTCTGGTTTACGTTCTATTGCTATGACATGATTACTGTGACTAAAAGAAACTGGAGAGGAAAAGGGTTTCTCTGGCTTACACATCCTGACCACAGTGGATCATTAATGGAAATCAGGGCATGAACCCAAGAGGAGCAGAGGAGAGAGCCACAGAGGAGAGTTACCTAGTGGCTTTCTCTCAGGACAGTGGTTCAATATCTTTCTTATACCCAGGACTATCCACCCAGGGGTGACACCACCCAGAGCGGGCTGAGCCCTCCCACATCAACCATCGATCAAGAAAATGCACCATAGACAGACTTGCTTACGTGACATCTCATGCAGGCCCTTCCTCACCTGAGCCTCCCTCTTCCCAAGTGACTCTAGTTTGTGTCAAGTTGACAAAAGACAAACCAACCCAGTGGGCTTTGTTTCATGAGGTCCCCCGGGGTCTTTAACACCCAACCCTAGCTACAGCTTCAGAGAAACTTTACTCTCCTTTCCCAGATTCTCCAGCCCTCTACCAGTGGAGCTGGGACACCATGAAAGGTATGATGTCCTGCCCCAATGTCCCACCCAGGGCTTTTGGTGACTTTCTCTCAATCCATGACACCTGTAAGCAGAATGGGAGCGGGGATGGAATTTCAGAGGTGGCCCTTGGGAGGAATGCAGGTCCTGAGTGCCAGGTGCTATAACCCGCTTATAGCTACATAACCCTCAGCCTCATACCTGCCTGGGCCCCTGCAGTGTGCACAGCACACAGACATGTGTCCCCCAGGACCTGCTGCATTCTCATGTCCCCATAGCCAACACACTTGGTGGTATGCCTTCAATTTTTGCTTCCTTGCTTGGGTCCTCTGTAACCCCACATGGTCTTCAGACAGCTTAGCCTAGTGTAATCCATCAACCTCACAGGTCCAAGGGTCTGTGTTCACAGTCCTAAGACGGGACTTATCTCGGGTCTGCTATGTTGTTAGATGGATGGGCTTTGTAGACCAGGCAGGCAGTTAAGCCAGAGGAAAAGAAAGATGGCCACAGAGAAGCAAGATCAAAGAGTGGTTGCTGGGCACTCTGATCCAGGGCTGTGTCTGCCCCAGATCAGAAGTAGGACAGCAGACCTAGGTGGCAGTTAAGGACACAGTCCAAGGACATAGTCAGTGCTCCACTGGGTTCTTGTGCCCAACAGTCTGTAAGTATCAGGCGGAGAGAATTCCTCAGCAGGTTGCCCGCAGGTCAGTAAGGGTAGGTTGGGGAGAAAGGTCAGTTGATGAAGCCCTTGCTGCATACATGCATAAGGACCTGAGTTTGATCCTCAGAACCAATGTTTAGGGGAGACAAAGAAGTCAGGCCCAGTGAGGCAAACTTGTACTTTCATCTCTAGGGAGGTAGATGTGGGAGAAGATGTGGACCCTTAGGGATCACCGTCCAGCCAATGAGAAACCTTGTCTCAAAGCACATATAAAAGCCAGGAAGATGGCTAAGTGAGGAAGGTGGCTGTCATGAAAGCTTGTAGTTCAAGTCTCCAGAAACCAAGTAAAAGCTGGGTGTGGTGAGACACATCTATGCCCCTCACAGGGCAAGGACAGAGGCAGGCAGACGCCTGGAGCTTGACGGCAAGGTCTATGCGATCAGTGTAGGAGTCTAGCCCTGAGTCCAGACCATTGTCGTGAGACTTGGGTGAAGTGAGACACCAAGAACCAGTCTCCCACATCGATGGCCACTGCTCACGTCATAGGCAAGGGCAACGTGAGATTAAATCACAGAGAGGCCAGAGGCGCCGGTTTAGCCGTCATTAACCCAGGGTTCAACTCTGAGGCTTGTTTATTTCCGAGGATTTGTATATGTAGAACTCCTGCTAGGAAGTGAGACCCAGTGCTTACAAGCAGGATGCATAGATAATATGCCATCTCCTAGCTACCCGGGTTTTCACAGACAGTATACTACATCTGTGAGATGGAGCCACAGCTCCCTGTGTGCTCCAATGTGAAAAAGGTGAAAGAGAAGCCATTAGTCCAAGCCTGTCAACCTGGCAGGGGACATCAGACCGGAAGGCAGGTCTGACTTCAAAGACCCTGTTCCAAGTTTCGCCCCATTTATCAGCAAGATAAGCCTGTCCACTCCAAATCTCCACCAGTGGTGAGTGTGTGAGAACATTTTCGATATTCCAGTAGCCATCTTCTGAGAATGTGAAAAATTCTGCCCCAAACTGCAACAGTGCAGATTAGAAACCATGAGGCAGCAATGATGTAAGTTAGCCCGACTGAAAGGGAGGCCCTTACCCACTGAGAGTCATTCTCGATCCCCTGACCTCCCAAATTACAGCTGCCATCTCCTGGCCAACCAGCCAGTCCCTGGGCTCTCACCTCTGCCACCCCTGGCTTTACATGTCACCGTGGAGGGTGATCCAGGCTCTCCTTACTCCTTCCGGGGTCAAGAATGGTATTTTTGCAAGAGACAAAAGAGGCTCCCTCAGGCTCCTGGGAAGTGGAGGAAACCTCAGACCAATGCCCCAGTGCAGGGACAAATCCCAATTTCCATCAATTCCTCCTATACAGCATGTCAGGCTCTGGCAGGATTTACGGAATGGGAGGGACACAGGACAATGGCTGCCTCTCCCCAGCTCCCCGGCAGCCTGTTCCCACGGTGGGCTCCAGCAGAGCCTGCAGCATGGTGGGAAAGGTCAGCTCCCGAGAGTTCCAGGCTCTATTCCCCCACAGTCACCTCAGACCAGGGCTTACCCACATCCTCCCAGGCTGTCTTATTCCCTGTGGTACTCTCCACAGTTCCCCCATGAGGAGCAGACCGACCCCTTTTCAAATCAGAAGAGGAAAGAAGGAAAACAATTAAGTAACTTTCTTTGTCTTGCTTTGTTCTGAGGACTTTCCCTGCTGCTCCCATCAGCCTCCAGGGAGCCTTAGGAGAGTTGTTGGGGTCAGAACTGAGGCCCTGGCAGCCTGGACAAGCTAAGCTTCGCCGTAACTTTTCCTCTGTCTGCCAAAAGTAACAGTGATAGGTAGAGAAGGGTTTGTTTGATCAATTATGGCCCACTTTGAGAAGAACAAATATGCCCATCTATGCCCCTCCTCCAAACCTAAATGTCGTCTTTGAGACTTAAGGTTCAGGTTCAGTAGGAGGAGCTTGTTGGTATGTACATAGCTAAGAAGTCCAATCAAGGTGAGGTGCCTGCTGCCCACCTATATCTCAGTTCCAGTCTACCTTGCAAGGAGGTCTAATAATCTGTCAGAGCAGTGTGAACATTCTTTTCAGAAAACAAATGTTCCTCAATCCCTCTCCACCCCACTGGATGGCACCCCCAAGATCCTAGTCTTGTCCTCCCAGCATGAGATTCCTGGGAAATCTCCAATTTCCTGAAGTCTGTGTCTCAATAGTCTGATAGCCAAAGAGGAGCAGAAGTTCCAGGCCCCCACCCGGTTTGAGGACAGTCTAGACCCTGTGAGGTTACCAGAACAGATACGCGTCTAGAGGGTAGACATCCAAGTTTCCAGGTTCTTGCACCTCATTACAATGAGTTGTACAGAAACATGTGGGTAATTAGAGGAAAGGAAACAGTTTATTATGGGGAAGATACGGAGGTGCCCCCTATGCCCTGGCCCAAAGAAGGGAGAGAAGGGCTGAGGTGAGATCCCCAGTGACCTTTTTTGTAACCGATAGTATTTTTATTAATGATTTGGAAACCTCACATCACATCATGTAACCCGGTCACACTCACTTTTTAGAACTCCCAGGTCTGCCCCCATCCTGTGACGCACACACCCCAACACACACACACACACACACACACACACACACACACACACACACATGCACACATGCACACAAAATCCAAAGTCCAACTGTGTTGGACTCCCTGAAGCAAGGTCAAACTCTCAGTAGCCAGCCCCTTAAAGAAAACTGAGTCTTTCCCCTCCCCCACCCCTGCCAGAAGCCGTCAGTTGTGAAGAGCTACACTTCAGCATCCTTGTCATGGTGGTTAATAGTTCTCTTCAATGGTTTCCTGCCTAGGCTGTTACTCCTTAGGGGGTTGGTGGTGGGTAAGAGTTGTCACTGAAGCCTTCTATGCCCTTTCTCAACTGCGAGTCTCCAGTCATCGATGCCAACGCAAAAGTAGCTTCCTTGCCCTTTAAACTCAGTGAGAGCATGGATCACAGATTTCTTTGTGGTTTCTGGTGACAACACAGACATCCACATGGTCTCCAGTGTCAGCACCTGCCAAGGACCTCAGTATGATCTCTGGTGGCAGGAGAGACCACGGGCATCAACATGGCCAACTACCACAGCATGGGGCCTCAGACACATCTCTCCAGGCTCTGTCCCACAAGAGACAGGAAGATCAAGAGTGCTGGTGAGCTGTAAGCAGCCAACTTAAATGCAAGGAAAATATGTCACTCCTAGGTTTTAGGTCACTGAGGGTGGCTGAGAACGTTGACCAGTATTGAGAAAGATTCTGAGGCTGCCTCTCAGTTCAGACTAAACGTACTCTGTGCCTGATTAGTGATGTCTGCAAAGGGCACGAAGGTTCCTGGGAGGTGTGAGTATCAGGAAGCTGTCAGTCCTGCTGCCCAGTATGTCAGATACAGGGGATGGGTTAGGATAGTGGGGGTACAGACCTATGTTGGAAAAATTTGTGAATCATCACTTGGAGGGGTGGGGGACAGTGTGAGCATCACTTCTAAGATGGTAGCAGTCATTTCTGGGAAGATGTTTGATCTCATTTCAAACTATTTCTCCACTCTTGTCGGCCTTTTCTTGGTTAAAATTTTTATGTTGCAAGCACAAGGCCCTGAGTTAGGTCCCCAGCTCCGAAAAAAAGAAAAAAATTTATGTTTATTATTATTGTGTGTACCTATGCTGGGGTGGAGGGGCATGTCTGAGCCACAGTACACATGTGAAGGCCAAAGGGCAACTCTGGAGAATTAGTTCTCTCCCTCCTCCACAGCATTCTGGGGGTTGTGAGGTCATTAGCCTTGAGCAGCAAGCATTTTTATCTGCTGAGCTAACTAGCTGGCCCCTTGCGCGTCTTTTCCACAGCCTACCAAGGCAATTTGGAAACCCTGTCATTCTAGTCACTCTGCAGATGAGAAAATGGTCTCTCTCCTCCTTCAGATAAATCAGCTCCCACTAATGAAAGAACTGGCATGTGTAGTTTTAGAAGAAGGAGGAGGAGGAGGAAGAGGAGGAGGAGGAGGAGGAGGAGGAGGAAGAGGAGGAGGAGGAGAAAGAAGAAGAAGAAGAAGAAGAAGAAGAAGAAGAAGAAGAAGAAGAAGAAGAAGAAGAAGAAGAAGAAGAAGAAGAAGAAGAAGAAGAAGAAGAAAGCTGACTTCTGGACTGGGAGAAAGTCACATGAACGGGGAGACTGGGCTCAAATCCCCAGTCTATAGAGAGCTGGACACAGTGGTATCTGATATCCCTGTGGATACTGTGAAAAGGCAGGCAGGCAGGAGCCTCTCCAGACCTGGTGAACCAGCTGGCCTGGTGGGTGCAGTAGCTAGCCAGAGACCAGAAGAAATGGCCAGTAGGATAGCTCAGTGGGTAAAAGGGCTGGCTGAGCAAAGCTGACCTGCACTGGATCCCAGAAACCTGTCCAACAAAGGCAGACGGAAAGAACTGACTCCCACTCCACAAACACATCCTCTGACCTCCACTTGCAGTCTTTGGCACACACACACACACACACACACACACACACACACACACACACACACACATGGGGGGAGGTAATTATAAAGTATTGACAATAATAATAACCTGACTTTGTATTCATGCAAAACCCAGTGAAGAGATCTGCCTTGGGGTTTTCCTGGGGTTTCAGGATCTCAGCCCCACCCCCACCCCGCCGTGACATTTTGTGCTGCCACTACCTTAAAGAGTGTAAGAAGTCAGGTCAGAGGAGGGAAATCAAATAGACTCAGTTCGACCTCAAAACCACGAGACAAACTTTAATGATTAAGAGAGGTTGGAACCCCCCCAAAAGCCGCCGTTCCTATGCGAGGGTACAGGAGAACGAGGTGCACTCTGGGAATCTGTAAGGTTTTTTTGTTTTGGTTGGATTGGGAGGTTAGGGGGAAGATGAGCTTGGATTTGCTGAGCCCAGAAAACACATTTCGGGTCAACTGTTTCCCTAAGCTCTGAGTAGGAGGGAAGTCGGAATGCTTGTTTTGGGGACCTTCGGACTCCAGGGCCTAGGATGGGGTTAGCTGCTTTCTGGAATTCCACGAACAGTTGGTTTCTTAACGCCTTTGCCTGCTTTACTGACTGGTTTTGTTTTGTTTTGTTTTGTTTTGTTTTGTTTTGTGGGGGTAGGGTCAGAAGGGGGGGGGGAAGTGTCCTTTAAAGGGTTCTTGGGCGTCTTCTGGAATGTGGAAGCCAGTCAATGCTAGAGTCAAAAAAGATGTTTACCTAGGCCTGAAGATGTACCCCTGGTCTGTCCACATCCTATTAGCCAAAGCCCCAGCCAAGTGCCCCTTGCTCTACTGCAAGGGAAGCTGGGAAATGTAGTCCAGGAGGACCTGGGAAGGATAGCTGAGAGGGTGGGGATTTCCTTGCAGCTCCTTGTCCCTCTCCCCACACAACCGTCCCTCCACCCACTCCCTTCCATGGGCATTGCCACACACATCCTCCCGTCTCTGCTTCTGGCCCCAGGGATACACTGAGAGTGTTCCAGTCAAACCTCTCCCCGATGGATATGGATGGTTGACCAATTACATACCAGAGGAGTCTAAGAAACAGAAGACATTTCCGTTCACCTCAAAAGAAATTGCACAGAAGGAGATGGTAACCACATTCAGATTATGGGAAAAGCAATTGGCAAGGTTCCCGGAACCTGAGCGAGTTTTTGCAAAGAGATGCTTGGCGGAATTCTCTTCCTCGCTGCAAAGCGGGGCACTAACTTCCAGAAGGCCTGGCTTAATTACAATACAGTTAAATGTTAAAGTCTTAGCCACTCAGGAACCACAACAGTTGCTTAATTACTGGGCCTCTAGAGGGGCCAGACAATTGATGTTTAAAAGAATATTTCCTATACACAGCACCTTTTCACAAGGAGGCCTTGGTTCTTCACAAACATTAATTAAGTTCCCCTCAGGAGGTCCCAGGTATGTGGTCTTTGATGACTGACAAAATTAGGAATCTTGGTGCTAGAAAGATGGATCAGCAGTTTATGTTATAGGAAAAAACTCTTGGTCAAGAGAATACAGCCTCTGTCCTAGGTGCAGACCTACCACTCCAGCTGGGCTGGTTCAATCATGTAGCCCAGACCACCGAGGAACACCTTCAGCCATTCTGCTAAACGGAAAGGTGGAATGATCAGTCCTTTAATGCCAAGTAGCTTCAGAAATCTGCCTGTTTTTCTTCCTTCCTTCCTTCCTTCCTTCCTTTCTTTCTTTCTTTCTTTCTTAGATGTATTTCCTTATTTAATGTATATGAGTACACTGTAGCTGTCTTCAGACACACCAGAAGAGGGCATCAGATCTCATTACAGATGGTTGTGAGCCACCATGTGGTTGCTGGGAATTGAACTCAGGACCTCTGGAAGAGCAGTCAGTGATCCTAACCACTGAGCCATCTCTCCAGACCCCCACCCCCCTTTTCCTGACTTTCTGAACTATTCAGAAAAGTATTAACTACTTTTACTTCCTCCCTTTCCTGAGCGATGATTCCTTAACTCTTTGGATATTCCCAATATCCAGGGTTTACACTTTAAAAAAAAAAGATTGATCGATTGATTGATTGATTTTATATGAGTACACTGTAGCTGTCTTCAGATCCCATTACAGATGGTTGTGAGCCACCATGTGGGTGCTGGGAATTGAACTCCAGACCTCTGGAAGAGAAGTTCGTGCTCTTAATCAATGAACCATCTCTCCAGCCCTCAGGCCTTACTTTTTTCTTTTTTTTTTCTGAAGTCTCCCTCCCTATCATGTGGCTGCTTGTCCACTGCATTCCTGGCCTCCATACCACCTTCAATATGTTTTATCACCTTGTGGGTAACATCTGGGACCTGAAGCACCTCTATCCCCAAATATACACCTATTTTAAAGGTTCCACAGGGCTAGCTAACTAATTAGAAACTTGGGAAAAGTTGGAATGTTGTAACTCCAGAACCAAATTATCTTGGGCAATCTTTAGCTTCTTTAATGCTATTCATTACCCTCCTGAGTGTTTGCCACGTCTTTGTGACTCTCGTGTGAAACTTTTGGGGTGTGTTACTTAAGAGACCTGGCTTTCATCAGTCCCAAAGTTAATGTAACATCTGATACCTACAATGTATCAGGTAGATTTCCCCCCACTTTGCTGTAACTTACCGACTGGTGTCCCTTCCAACATATTTAAAAGTTTTATTTATTTTTATATTTTATTTATTTTGTTCTATGACTATACAAACTATATCAGCCATATTAGAATGCAAAATGTTGAAAGGTAGAAGTTTTAAGGTTGCCCACCCCAGACAAAAGTTTAGAGCAGAAGAATTACACCAGCCGGTTCGGCAACTCTCTCCCAGGAACTAGCTGACCATAAAGTTAGATTAAAATCTTAAAGAACAATCTTGAGAAACAGGAAGCTTCTCCCAGGAACTGGCTGACCATAAAGTTAAACAATCTTGAGAAACAGGAAGCTCCTCCTTGTGGTTTTTCACTGGTATCCTCAGACATTTTCCAATGACACCATCCCTACCCCCTTAGGTTGTGGTTTTTTCCTTTAAATACCCTTTCTCTCAGCTACTGGGGGTCGAACTCCTCTAACCCTGCATGGGATATAAGTCTCGACCCCAGTGCACTGGTTCTTGTCAATAAACCTCATGTGATTACAGCAAGGACGGTCTTACGTGAGTTCTTGGCAGGGGTCGCGTCATCCCAAGACTTGAGTGAGGGTCTCCCCGCTCCGGGGGTCTTTCAATGCATTTAGTCCAACATCACAAGTCCCCGTAGTCTATAACTATCTTCAACTTGTTTAAATCCCACCTTGTGAAAAGGAATTTAAGGAACCTGGAACAGTAGTTCCAGGCATGGTGGTGCATAGCTTTAATCCCAGCACTCTGGAGACAGAGGCAGGCAGATCTCTGAGTTCAAGACCAGCCTGGTCTACAGAGCAAGTTCTAGGACAGCCAAGCTGAGGCATAAAGCTTGGTGAAGATAACGTTGAACAAGGAGTCATGTTCCAGCCCTAGTCAGCAACACAACTTGGCAGCTTCAGCCACATGGTTCTGGCTTTAGAGTTTCCCTCCAAAATTAAGGAAAGCCACTGAGGTCGGGATGCTGATTAAGCCCCACATGGCAGTGTGATTGCCCCCACAATTGCCAACCAGTGGATTCTGAGAGAGGAAGCAAGGTAGTACTACTGGGGAGCAAAGAGACCCTCGGGTGGCAGTGAGCCCAGTGAGAACAGATCTTAGAAGACAGCTTCAGTAAGATAAGTAAGTTCCCTCATTTAATGAGGGAACAAAGGCTACTTAAAGTTTTTAAGGGGGATGGATGCAAGCTTTCAGGTGAGTGTAAATCACTGTCACAGCCCAGAGCACTGGGGAAGCCTCGTTTGCCTAAGGAGGAATGGCGAGGTGTAGTCAGACATGACCTTATAAGGGGAGAGGAAGTTTAACCTGGCTACTGGGCTATGTGGCCTCCAGTGGGAAAAAGGTGTGGGCCCAAAGCTATGTGCATGAGGACAGTCGGGCCCAGGGCAGGGGAGAGCAATTCTCAGGACAAGACTTCTGGGTTTGGACATGCCTCAACCCCACTCTTGTTCTGAGGGCTCCAGGGCTCCCCAACCTTGCAATAGGGTGTCCCAGTGTGAAGGCCCAGAGAGGTCATTGTGTGAACTTGTGAAGCTGTAGCCTGGGTTCCCTCAGAGACCTCACAATGTAGAAACAGCAGAGTCATGTGGTACCTGCCGAGGAAAGCTGCTAACTGGGAGTGGAATCAGCCTGAGAGAGAGAGAGAGAGAGAGAGAGAGAGAGAGAGAGAGAGAGAGAGAGAGAGAGAGGTGTTTGCAGCCAACAAAGCCGAAAGGAGTTGGAGATCTGAAAGGCATCTTGACATCTGACATGGAGAGAGTTTGGAGTTTGTCCATCTGGTTTTGGTCTTTCTTTGGTCCAGTATTTCTTCCCTGTGCTCCCTTTTGGAATGGTAGTGTACATCCCGTGCCAGCATATGTGGGAAGTACATGATCTCATTTTTATTTTTTATTTTACAGGGGATTAGGAGGCTGCACGAGTCTCAAAAGAGACTTTGAACATTGGACTTTAAACACGTTGAAGACTGTTATAGACTATGGGGACTTTTGAAGTTGAACTAAATACATTTTGCATTATGGTATGGCTACCAACCTCAGGGAGCCAGGGAGTGGAATGTGGTGATTTGAAAAACAAAAAGTCCCCATAGGCCCATGGGGAGTGGCACTATTAGGAGGTGTAATTGTGACCCTAAGTAAATGTTTTTCATTAAAAGAGTTGTTATGGTCAAGGTCTCCTCATAGCAATGAAACCCTAAGACACCTACCTTCCTTTTAAAAGGTTGTATGGCTGACTGTTGACATGACTACCTTATGACCACCTTGTAACCACGTCTTTCTTTTTGGACTCATATGTTATGTTTATGTTCTGATCCTGTTACCCCGCTATTTTGCCCTCCAAATCTCCCATTTGGAAACTCTCTACCCCTGAGCTATAAAAACCTTGTCTTCCTCTTGTGCAATGTTGACCTCTCAAACCCTGACTAAGGGGGAGACAGCCCATGTGCATGAATTGTAAAAGCTTGCTTTAATGAATTGCTTGTCTTAATTACCTTGCTCATGACGATTTGGGTCAGTGGCCTTTTACCTCCAGTCTTTGGGATTAGCGATCCCAAACCTTGAGGTCTGTTGTTGACATGTCTGTAATCCCAGCACTGGGGGGAAGAGACAAGTGGATCCCTGGACTTGAGGGCCAGCAGACCAAGCCAAACTAGTGGCTATCCCTAGTTTTGAGATAGCCAACCCTATCTCAAAAAGCTAAAATGGGGAGTACTTGAGAAAGACACCTAGTGTGTGGCCATAATGGCCCAGGGTTACAGAAGAAGGATCGAGGGAGCTCCGACCCCAGATGCCTCAAACATGAGGACGGCAGGAATCAGCTATCTCCCACCTCCCAATCTGGTGCCATAAAGCTGGTTCCCACACCATCAACCCTGGTAAGAATTTATTACTGGGCTGGAGAGATGCCTCAGTAGTTAAGAGCGCTGACTGCTCTTCCAGAGGTCCTGAGTTCAGTTCCCAGCAACCACATGGTGGCTCACAGCCATCTGTAATGGGATCTGGTGTGTCAAAGACAGTTAGTGTGCTTATACATTAAATAAACAAATACATCTGTAAGAAAAAGAATTTATACTCTAACAGTTATCAGGCTTCACTCCTTGTTTGACCTTAGAACCTTTTCCCCTAGGCCCTAGAGCCCCTGAGTACACGGAGGAAGCATCTTCCAACACCCCTGCCCTGGTCAGTGGTGCACAAGCACACAAGCCTTGCCCCAGAGACCCTGGCCACCTCCCCAGGCGCATAACTACCTGTCCCGTAAACTGAATCAGTTCTGCCAAGCTATTCACAGATGCGTCTATTCCCTGTGCACTTAGACCAAGATCCCGCCTGCACCCACCGCCCAGCTAAGCTTCTCTCCCTCCAGGCCAGAAAGACACACAGGGCAGCAACCCAACACCAGCCTCTGGCCTCCATGTGGACTTGCACATGTCAAGCATGTATGCATACATACAGCACACATGAATGTACACACATGTTCCTCCCCCTTAAAAATGTCATGAAACTGTTAACCATCTTAGAGCATGGTATCTGGGGCAATCTAAATCTGCGTTCCCTGGCCACTGAAACTCAAATTCGGCTCCACAATAAAGTCTTAAAATTCACAGACACACACACACACACACACACACACACACACACACACACAAATGCACATACACGCAAACACTTTATCTCTGCTAATACACAGACATAATCATAATATAAATTTAGGAATATGATAAAGTAGAGCCTTCTAATTTTGTCTTTCTCTTTCTACCTTTATCATTTTGATACAGAAAGAAAAAGAAAAAGGATAAAAACACTCCGTAAAATAACATGATATGACACTTTGCTTCCCAAATGAGGTAGCATCCGTTAGGTTTGAGATGGGGTAGCTGATTCAAGAGAACACTGAGATGGGACTGACTACTGGGGAGTGCAGAGTTTAATAGGTGTGTTGTTAACTCTAAGGACAGACAGACAGACAGACAGACAGACAGACAGGGATAACAGCATGGCAAGACCCCCTCCCCCAGCCCCCAGAAAGTTCAGGCAACAGCATCAAAGAGGCTCTGAGGTCCCTGTAGCAGAAGAGTGAGGCCTCTGCTCACACCTTTGAGGATGCTGTTCACACCGGGAGCTGCCAGGTTCTTTGCTCCTCCGGCTGTGGGCAGGGAATGGGAGAGAGCAGACTGGGCTGCCTGTGCTGTGTCGATCCCTAAATGACTGGAGCTCCCTTTCCAGGTGAAAGAGCCTGTGTGTCGTGTCCCAGTGGGTGCCTGTCAGTGTCTGTGAATGGGACAGCTGTGCGGCAGAGGCTAGAGTCTAACATTCTTACTTATACCAGTTTTGTGGATCTGTGAACCCACCCTTCGATCCTGGTCAGCTGAAGGGGCTGTCTGGGCCCCCTAGCAGGATGGGGTATATTTTATGTGACATTTTTTTGGCAGATCTGGATCGTCTGGGTTTGGAGCCTGAAGCAGGCAACTCTGCCAGATTCCAAATTCCACCCAGAGCTGGGCCAGGAAAGTGTGAAAACATGCTTGGAATTCCAAAAATGTGCCCTGTCTGGGGCCTCTGCCTGCCTTTCCCCAGACCCTCAGGGAGTCAAAGACAGCGTCTGGAGCCTCCCACCATCTGAAGACAAAGAAAAAAAAAACTCTGTCCTCCCACAAACAGGGTGATTGCTACAGACACGTTGGAATCGAGAGACTCCAACCCCCACCCATCCCATCCCCCACTCCTAGGGGCTGGAGAGATGGCTCTTCTGTTAAGAGCACTGGCTACTCTTCCAGAGAACCCAGGTTCAATTCCCAGCAACCCACATGGCAACTCACACCTGCCTGTGACCCCAGTTTCAGGGCTTCTGACACTCTCATATATGCAGTCAAAACACTAGTGAACATAAAATAAAAATTATATATACGTACGTGCCTGGGTGGGCCTGCTCTAAGGAGGAACTCTGGATCCCTTCACCCTGAGACTGCAGCCCAACTCCAAGATCTTCATAGGATCCCAACTCTGAGGGGCCAAAGTACTTAAGACACAGAATGTAGAAGTCGGGTCAGCAGTGGACAGGGGACAGGACACCGCAGGAAATCACACTGATTGTATATTCGGTGTAAGAAAGAGATCAGTGAAAGACAATGAAATAACAGTCTCAGACTTCCAAATGGCTAGAGAAAGCCTTTATTGGTCTGAGAGACTGAGGCCCCCAAACCCTGCACCCCAATATCCAAGGGTAGAAAACACACCCTATGGGGGGCTGATAACAGCTTTAAAGAGAGAGTAGATGGGAGAGAGTGTGTCTTCACCAGAACCACAAGCTGCTTTTCTGCATAAACTGGGAGGTGAATCGTCCGCCTGTTTTTGCGACCTCTGAACTGTGGGTGGGAGATAAATGAACCTGCTCGTTACCAGGCTCCAGAGTTCCAGGAACTATTTTCTGGATTTCCACATGTGGCTGGTTTCTTGGAGCCTTGGACCTGTTTCATGGCCCTGATTTTGGAGGTGGGGAAACTTTCCCTTCTAAGGCACAGGTCTGAGTCCTGCTGAGATGTCCAGGTTCAGACAGTTTATTGAGAGGAGAAAAGCATTCTCCAGAATGGGGACTGCTAGAGAACTAGGGTAGGTCTGAGATTCAAGGCCCACGCAAGCCTCCTCACCCTGCCCACTGGGTGTTATTTGCAAGGTTCAGGCCTTTTCCAGGGCTAGAACAGTCAGTGCCTGTGTTATTTGGGTACAGTTAGCCTGGGGGTGGGAGTGGGGGATTGGAGGGGTTCTAATCATCCTCCGCCACGGTTTTTGTCTTGTTCTGTTAAGCTGGATGCCCCTTTCTCCCCCACTCTAATCCTCTGCCACCATCAAGGGTATTTTCAGGTGGTCTCCACATTGCTGGCCCTGGAAGAAGCCTGCGTGTGAATGAGCAGTGGATCTGAACTCGTAAGCCCTAGTACAAGAACATTTGGCTCCTCCTGCAACCCTCGCCTCCAGCCATGCACGTCCAATCTCTCTTGGGTGTACTCAAGAGTAAAAGACTCCAGTCCAAAGAGGTTTCTTAAACCTCCCTCCTCTACCCACCCTCCCCTCCCATAAGGGGCCAAGTGAGAGGCTAGAGCTGTTGGGATACAGATGCTCTTGGGGAAGAGGGTGGCTAGATGTTGTAGCTAGGGTTCCATTGCTGCGAAGCAACACCATGACCAGGGCAACTCTCATAAGGACAACATTTAATTGGGGCTGGCTTACAGGTTCAGAGGTTCAGTCCACTATCATCAAGGCGGGAACATGGCCCAATGCATCCAGGCAGGCATGGTGCAGGAGGAGCTGAGAGTTCTACATCTTGTTCAGAAGGCAAACAGGAGAAGACTGACCCCTCAGGCAGCTAGGAGGAGGGTCTCAAAGCCCACACCCCAACACACACACACACACACACTTCCTCCAACAAGGCCACACATCCTAATAGTGCCAATAGTTCCCTGGGCCATGCATATTCAAACCACCGTACTAGAGCACCCATATTAGCAAATGTTTTCCTTTCCAGCCATTTAGCCTGAACTCTCCTGGTGGGTAGGAGGCCTGTCAGAACCAAATGCCAAATGCTGCTCATACCTAGCTCTTCAGTAGCCTTGTGTGTCTCTAGTAACAGTTGGCTCTGTGTCTAAGCCTTGAGCTGCTTTAAGTGGTTAAGTGCTATTCTAACAGGGACTGTTCTGATGTCACAGGGCAAGACAGTGCAGAAATTCTGCCATCTCGTACTCTTGCTGAGGCCGTCTCAGGTTTAACTAGAATCTGACCTCCTTGATGGAGAATCCCTTGGGAAATTACCCAACTTTATTCTAGGACCCGAGGCTGGGATGCCGCAGCTAGCTTATCTTTGCTTCTGTTAAACCGCCCGCTTGTGAGACCTCCCCCTGCAGCCAAGAGAGATACTGAATGTGATTTTTGCCTTTGAAAGCGCCCTTGAGCTCAATGCTCAGGGCTACATTTAGTGACTTAGGGTTTCTATTACTGCAAGGAAATACAGCGACCAAAAAGCAAGTTTGGGAGGAAAGGGTTTATTCAGCTTACACTTCCAGATTGTCGTTCACCAGTGAAGGAAGGAATGGGAACTCAAGCAGGACAAGAACCTGGAGGTAGGAGCTAGTGCAGGGGCCATGGAGGAGTGCTGCTCCTGGCTTGCTTCCCACAGCCTGGACAGCCTGATTTCTTTTAGAACCCAGGACCAGCAGCCCAGGAATGGCTCCACCCACAATGGGCTGGGTCTTCTCCCATTGATCACTAATTAGGAAAATGCCTTGCAGCTGGATCTCAGGGAAGCCTTTCCTCTACGGAGGCTCCTTCCTCTCTGATGACTCTAGCTTGTGTCAAGTTGACACAAAACCAGCCAGGACACTTAGGTACTGAATACCCGAGTGTAGTTCCAGCCAGCTGGAGTAAAGACTTTCCATGAGCTATAAACTGTGTCTGAGTGGTCATCTCTAGTGAGCTGCCATCTCCTCCTAACAGTGGGACACCTGAGGGAATAAGAGTGAGACAGACACTGACCTGATAGGCAGAGAAATAGGGGTGATGGGGGGCATAGCTCAGTAATAAAAAGCTGAACGCTACAATGGCAGACTCCCTCGCCCTTCTGACAAGACTAAGGCCTGGGGGGCTTTTCCTCCTGCCAGTTGGTAGGGCCTCTCTGCTGATGGACCTGCCCAGAAAGTTCAAGGCTGAATCGGGACATGTTTGTGCCAAAGTGTGGATCTATCAGCCACCTTGTGTTTTCTTCAAACTGAGCAACCCTAAATTAGGAGTGGAAATTCCCCACCCCCCAAGGCTCTTAAAACTCCAAGCCCTTACAGAAAGGTTGGGTTGGGAGCTCCTGACACCCCTCCTCTGCTTTGTAGGTGGCCTTCCTCTCTGTGGGCTCTCTTGTTTGTTTCCTCACCCCTAATGAAAGTCTTTCATCACCGGTTGAGTCTGTCTACTGTATTTGAGATTTTCCCCACTGCTATATGAAGTGGAGTTTTCTGGTTTCTTTGGAGACTCAGTTGTGTCACGTGATATATTTGTGGACCCTGCCTTGTGAGAGGATGTTTGGCTGAAGCAGACACTTGAGAGAGTGTATAATGTTTGCAAAGAGTTTAAGCAGAACCCCTACAGACAGCGAGAGGATGCTCTTGCATGGCTATGCCTTGCAACAACTTTGCTGGTCTTCCCTCGTCTTTGATGCTCTTTGCTTGTTGTGACTTTGTAGAGAGAACTGCACCAGAGAACTTCTCCTGGTTTTCTGGCTGCTTCTTGCCACTTGCAATGATCTTCGCCAATTGGGCAGAGCCTCTGGTTTTCTGTTGGATCTAGTAGCTGCTACTGATACGTGTTTGGGGTTTGCTTATTGGACTGGACTGCAGATATTCTGGCAATGAAGATAGGAATTGCCCCAAAGAACTACTTCTAGGGCTGTAGAGATGGCTCAGAGGTTAAGAGCACTGGCTGCTCTTCCAGAGGTCCTGAGTTCAATTCCCAGCAACCACATGATGGCTCACAACCATCTGTAATAGGATCTGAGGCCCTCTTCTGGTGTGTCTGAAGATAGTTACAGTGTACTCACATACATAAAATAAATAATTCTAAAAAAAAAAAAAAAAAAAAAAGAACTACTTCTAAACAGGTCCACGTCCCCCTCGTCCTATTAACCATCTTTCTCTTTCCCCCTAGCTTTGATCAGTGGGCTAGAAGGGAGGTTGAAGCATTAATGAACCCTTAATGAAGTAGGTTTTGAAGATTCCAAGTCTACAGTTGTATTCAAGATTTTTTTCTTTAACTAGAAAACAAACCAAATCAAGACCCTTGATAATAACACTAGTAACTGCCCATCACCCATGTGACATGGAATCTCTACCTCCTTCTAAAACCTACCCAACTGCAATGCCTATGAACCATAATGGCAAACAGCACTGCAAAAGAACCCTAAGAGAGTAATAGTGGCAGCAATGAGTTGGTAGTAACCAACAGCTCTCTAATTGGACTTAAGGCCTGCCAACCACCAATGCATAATGAGTTCATAGATCTTACAGGACAATCCCACAATTGCCACTTCACTAAACCAGCATAATTCCTGTGTTCTAAATATCCATCCTTATACCCAGAGGTAAGCGTTGTTCTCATCAGTGATCAAAGAAACTTCTCTCTACAACAGACCCCATTATAGAAACAACCAATGATCAAAATACAGAGAACAGCTGATTGTGGGAGACCCAGACCCCACTGATTCAACACAATCCATGCACCTAAGGCTCAGGGACCATTGAAGAGGAGGAGGCAGAAAGCTGGAGCCAAAGGACCAGGGAATCTGCTGTGAGATTGTATCCCCTAGAAATGACAGGGAAGATACACTTGTAATACCTCAACAATATGGCCACTTAAACAAGAACTGAAGAACAGCCACACCAATAGAGGTACTAACCTGGAATGGGAAAATCTCATGGGACCCCACCCATAGACATATCTGGAATTTAATATATATATATGTATGTATATATATATATATATATATATATATATATATATATATATATCAGGCTGGCCTCAAACACATAGAGATCTGTATGCCTCTGACTCCTCAGTATTAGGATTAAAGGCATGAGCCACCATGTTCAGCTGATATACGAATGTATATCAAATTCATAACATGAAATATGATCAAAAGAAATTAAATTGGCCAAGTAAATGAAAGACTTCTAGTTATCACAAAAAGAAAGACTCAGTATGGTTACCATGTCATTAAGTCCTCAAACTGGCCTACAGATTGAACACAGTCTCTAAATAAGATTCCAAAAGCAAGGAGTTGGTGGTACAAGTCAGTAGTAGATTGTTTGTTTAACCTAAATGAGGCCCATAAATGAATAAATAAATATTATTTTAAATTTCGGTGCCCTTTTCCACAGTAATGGGCTAGTTTATCTCAAAACTTGTACAGATTCAGAATGGCTAAAGTATTTACCATACCTTTCACCCCAGCACTTTGAGGTTGAGCGACAGGTATCTGAGTTTGAGACCAGTACAGCCTGGGCTACACAAAGAAATCCTATCTCAGAAACCAGAGAAAGTGGGGGCGGGGGGTGGGGTGGTGGAGGGAGAGAGAGAGAGAGAGAGAGGAAAAAATAGTTGAGTCAGTAAGGTGCTTCCCTTCTACGAATGAGTACTTGAGTAACAACCCACACACTTGGAACCCCAGCACTGGGGTGGTAGAGAAGGCAGGTTCCTAGGACCAGCTGGCCAACGAGCCTAATCTATGTTGTCCAGGCCAATGAGAGAGCTTGTCTCAAAAACATTAAAGACAACTTCTCCAGGGACTGTCAGGACCACATGGTAGTTTATGGACACAGCTGTTGTTGCAAAACCGATACAAACAGTAAAGAAAGTATGCCTCCCACCAAACCCACCAGTCTTGTAGAAAACATTCCAAGTGAAAACTACCCGGATGAACAGAAAGACACAGAAGTTAGGGGAACAATCATAAGCTTCATTGATGATTTCAAACAAGACACAACCAAACAGCTCAAATAACATGAAGAGAGTGGACTTAAGGAGAACAAATGCCTGAATGATGACCAAGAACACATGAACATAAGGCTGAAGGGCACAGTGAAGACAACCTGGGACTCACAGACCATATTCAATAGATTTGGAAATTGAAGAGAATAAAGCTGAAACGAAGCTGACATCGAAGAACTCAATATCCCAATTAAAAATTTCAGGGGAAATGGCTTACAAGTAAAGTGGATCAAGTAGAAGATAGATTATCAGGACATAAAGAAAACAAATTGAAGAAGTAGACCACACAAGCAAAGAATAAGGGGAAACGAATGAAACCACAGAAAAGGAACAAGCAAGAACACTGGGGCACCACAATACAAACAAACAACAACAAGTCTTTGAATTATAGGCATAGAAGAAGGAGAAGAATCTAGGTCAACAGTATAGACCAGATCTTAAACAAGATCGTAAAAATAAATAAATAATAAATACCCAAACTAAGACATATCCATATGAATAGACCCACACAGAATACCAAATAGACAAGACCAGAAAAGAAACTCTCACAGCATATCATAGTTAAAACACTAAATATACAGAACAAAGAAAAGGTATTGAAAGCTACAAGGGAAACACACACACACACACACACACACACACACACACACACACACACACACACACACTTCATATATACAAGAAAGCCCATTTGAACAACAACTGATTTGCCAATGGAAAATCAGAAGAGGGTACTCCGAGTTCTAAAAGCCATGGATTCCAACCTAGACTACTGCGTCCAGCCAAACTCTCTGTCATTGTTGGAGAAGAAGAAGAAATTAAAACTTTAAAACTTCCTAGTTTACAAACAAGATAAAAAGAACTCATGGTCACCAAACCAACCCAAAAGAGAATCCTGGAAGTGATACTTGGGACTGAAGAGAGAAATCGGCGTAGCCAAGAGACTCCAGAAAGGAAACAAACAAAGGTATAATAATTCGAAACACAGGCTTGAATAGTAACACGGGCAGCAAAGCAACAATAAAAGCACTGCAGTCGATACACACCCTCCAGTGAACTCTTTAAAGGTTGACGGCATCAACTCTTCAATCAAAAGGCTCAGGCTGCCTGAACTAAGAAACAAAATCCATTGTTCTGTTGAACATAAAAAAACCACCATAACTTTGAAAATAGACACTCCCATAAAGTATGGGGTCAAGTACACCAAACAAATAGAAACAGAAAGTAAACAGGGCTCACTAATCTAATATCTGACAAATAGATTTACATGAACATCAGAAGAAATGAACCAGGAGAATGTGCTACAATTCTAAATATATGTTGCACCAAACTCTGATATTATCAACGTCATGAAGTTAAAGACGCATGATAACCTCAACTCAGCAACAACAGGTGACTTCAATACCCCACCTTTTTCCAGCAGAGAGATCATCTGGACAAAAGTAAACAGAAAAAAATAAAAAATAAGTGACGTCATCTATCAAATGGGCAAAACATACCCACAAAGTATTCTACCAAAACACTAAAATACATACATTGAACTCAATAGGAAGCATCTGTAAATAAACCACACACTGGGAGACAAAGTCAGACGAACTGAAATAATTTTATTTCTTCATCTGATCACAGTTCAATAAATTAAAACGAACAGCAAACTAATCCCTAGTAAATATATACGCTTACAGAAATTAAACAAGACAATATTGAATGATGAATTGGTCAAATAAAATCTACAAAGAACTTTGAAAATTCCTGGAACGAAATGAAAATAAAACCAAAATGAAACAAAGCCTCTGGGACAAGTTTTAGAAACCAGTTTATGAGAGAATTTAGTTTTAAACTGCTACGTAAAAAATAAAAAATTAAAACAAATAAAAAACACAAAACAGTCAAACAAATGACAAAAAAAAAGGGCTGGAAAGATGGCTCAGAGGTTAAGAGCACTGACTGCTCTTCCAGAGGTCCTGAGTTCAAATCCCAGCAACCACATGGTGGCTCACAACCATCTGTGATGGGACCCGATGCCCTCTTCTGGTGTGTCTGAAGACAGCTACAGTGTACTCATATATAATTAATAAATAAACAAATCTTTTTTTTTTAAAAAAAAAGAGCACAAATACACAACTTAATAAGACAACTCAAGAATCTGGAAACACAAGACTGAACCCAAACAAAACCCAGTAGACAACAAGGGATTAAAAATCAGAGAAGAAATGAAAATAAATAGAAGCAAAGAAAACAGTACAAAGAATCAACAAGAGAGCTGGTTTCTTGAGAAAGAAAACCAAGAACTATAAAACCCTTGACTAAACTAACCAAAAGGAAGAGAAAGCCCAAACTAACAGAATCAGACATGAACAAGGAGACATTATAACAGACACCAAAGAAATTCAGACTATTAAATGGAAATACCTTAAGTCAGAAGATCTCAGAGAAATGAACATCATATGTCTAGATTCATCCAAAACAGCAGACTTAAGCTAAGAGGAGATCAACAACACAAACAAGACCCACAGCAAATGAGGAGTTTTAAGCAGTAATAAAAAGGTGGCCCATATGGATTAACAGCAGAAATGTACCAGATTTCCACAGAAGATGCATAACCAATGCTTTTTAAATTATTCAAAGCAAAAAAACTGAAACAGTACTTCCAAATTCTTACTAGAAAGCCAGTATTACTCTAATTTCAAAACTAGGTAAATACACACACACACACACACACACACACACACACACACACACACACACACACACCAACTGACAAGAGATTTAGATCAACATTTTGTTTTCCAAATAAGATGTACAGGTGACCAGTAAATGTATTGGAAGGTGCCCGCCGCCACTGATCGTTAACAAAACGCAGGTCGGTCACACCACAATGAAGTATCACCTTGTGCTTCCTGGAATGGCAGGATGGCTCCGCTCGGGCAGAGCATGTGGTAAGCAGGGGCTGCCGCTCTTTGCATTGCTGGTGGGAATGAATATACAGTGATGCGGCCACTGTAGGACAAAGTATCATGATTCTTCAAAGTGACCATTCCTGGGTCTGGGGAGACGGCTCTATGGGCAAGACTGCCTCTGAAGAGGACTTGAGATTGATTGATTGATTGATTGATTGATTGATTGATTGATTGATTGATTATAAATATACTGTAGCTGTCTTCAGACACACCAGATCTCATTACAGATGGTTGTGAGCCACCATATGGTCGCTGAGACTTGAACTCAGGACCTCTGGAAGAACAGTCAGTGCTCTTAACCACTGAGCCATCTCTCCAGCCCCCTGAAGAGGACTTGAATTTGGATCTGGAGCACCCATGTATAAGTAGGTTTACTTGCCAGTGAGTGCTCTAATGTTTCAGAGTCATGCAGGTGCATCCTGGGGGCTACTGCATGTGTTGGAGTCCACACACACACACACACACACACACACACACACTCACACACAAAGCAAATGATAAACACTCTCATTTGATCAAGCTGTTTCACTCCTAGGCACACATCCAAGAAAAAAAAGAAAGAAAAGAAAATATGACCACTCAATAGCAGTTCATGGGAGCACTAGCTATGATAGTCAGGAAATGGAAACAACCCACGTGTCCATCCGCAGAAGGAGGAGATTTTGCTTTAGTGCGGTATATCCACACAACGGACTATTTCCCAGCATCAAAAAAAGAACAAAGTACTGATACATGCTGTTGTATGACTGGAGCTTGACACTCAGTGGATGGAGACAGACCAAACGGCTTCTAATTTATATGAAGCACACAGAATAGGGAAATCATGAACATCCCCTTAATTGCATACATTATGGTGCATTTTATCTAAGTGAATATCCTTGTCTATGTGACTATTGGTTTTGATGGAGACCCTGGCCCCCAGGACCAGGGACATCTGGGAAAGCTTCTAAAGAAGATACAGTCTAGAGGTCCTGCCCAAACTTCTTGAATACTGTTAGGGTGGGCCATACTCATTCTCTGGCTTAGGGCAGTAGGTGACAGCCATTGTTGTGTTTTATAAAAATACAAGGGAGAGGATATGTTTGGTGGAGGTGCAGTCAGGGGTGAGGGAAGAAGATGCCTCTGAAGCCCATGCTGAGGCATCCCTTCCCCCTGAGGGACCAGCCTCATGGGATAGTATAGAATAGAGTTTCTTCAGGGCATGGGGAGGGGAGACAGAGAAAGGCAGAGAGAGAGTAGAGGCTGGCTGTGAGCACATGGAGAGAGAGGGGGGAAGGGAATGGAGTGGGGAGGGAGGGGGACCAGGGGGGAGAGAGCAAGAGCAAGAGAGCGAGAGAGGAGGGGGCAAGCAGCCCCATTTATAGTGAGTCAGGTGCACCTGGCTGTTGCCACGTAACTGTGGGGCGAAGCCTAGACAAACAGCCATATCCCAGCAGATTCCATCAAGAGCAACATCCTCTGTCCCTAGGTCACTGAGTGGCTCGCGCCAGGCCCTCCTGCATCCATACCTATGTTGTATGAATAATGTCCTCTACTGAGCCAAAGCAAGTCAAAATGCATCCATGACCAACCAAGGAGGGTGGAGAGATTGGAGCCACCTCTGCTCATCCCACAGTCTCACTCAGAAGGAGGCTGTTACGCTGTTTGATTGAAAGTTAAAAACTGGAATGTAGTTCAGTTGGCACCGTGCTTGCCTAGCACAGACAAAGCCCCACGTTCCGTCCTCCACACCACATAAACGAGGCATGGCGGTGTCCGGCTTTAATCCTCGCACTCAGGGAGCAGAGGCAGCAGAATCTGCAGTCCAATCAAGGCCAGGCCATTGGTTATAGCAAAGGTTCCGAGACAGCCTGGGAGATGCTGTCTCAACACCAAGTCAGAAACAAAGACAAAAGAAGCATATGGATGCAAATGGCACAGGGGCAGCATTTTGAAATGTTCCATTACAGTGATGATGATGATGATGATGATGGTGGTGGTGGTGGTGATGATGGTGATATTTGCCTATTCATTTGTGTGCATGCATGAGCACGTGCGTGTATGTGTAGTAAAAGTAGTAGTAGTAGTAGTAGTAGTGGTAGTGGTAGTGGTAGTAGTAGTAGTAGTAGTAGTAGTAGTGGTGGTGGTGGTGGTGGTGGTGGTGGTGGTGGTAGTAGTAGTAGTAGTAGTAGTAGTAGTGGTAGCAGCAGCAGTAGTAGTAGTAGTAGTAGTAGTAGTAGTAGTAGTAGTAGTAGTAGTAGATTTCCTGGGGATCTAATTCAGGCATTAGGCTTGCCAGCAACTGCCTTTACCCTACTCAGCCATCTCTCCAGCCCAGAGCCCCACAGCCATAACCATACTGACTGGCTCTCAAACCAACTCCGCTGAGGGGAGCCCACAGGCCTGGGAGCATTTGACCCCATCAGCAGACAGGGCCCACATAGATCTAGATCAGGAACAATTGTGGGTTCAGAAGAGGATCGTGCTGAGACTCCAGGCCTCCCTAGCATGGTACCAACCCCACCATTCCCTGTCCGTACCCCAGAAGCCTTACTCAAATCCTCACCAAAGAACATAACCTCCACCTCTCTGTCCCCAGATTCAACCAAATGAATATGTTGTGCAGAGGTTTACTGAGAGAACACATCCCCTGTCCTTTCCTAGAGGGCATGCCCAGGTCGCCCAAGATCAGGTGGGCTATGTGGTTTGGCGCCAGTGAAATGAGACATCTGGATGGACCATGGGACTCACCCCAAAGGCTATCCCACAGACCTGGGCAATGTGTGTGTGGTGTTCTATCCTGTTGGTTTGTGGTTTTTGCAAGAATCTTTTTCTTAACTATACAACCACACAGGAAAAGGGCAGCAAACATAATTGTGTGGGTAATGGACTAAACATCTGTGTAACCACAATGGACCAGGTGAGGAAAGAAAGCCTTGCCAGCAAGCAAAGGCCTCCTCTGCGTCACTGATGTTATTTCACTGAAATGCGATTGGGCTACTCCTCTGTGCCAGCCTCTAACCTTGTTCCTGTTTCCCCTCTCCATCTTTGAGATCAGATCTTGCTGTGTAGCTTACATTAAGCCAGCTTTGAACTAGTCATGCCCTGCCTCCACGTCCCAAGTATTGCAGGTATGCATGCACCACAAGGCCCAGCTACTTAGCCTGTTTTCTGTCGCCATAATGAAATACCTAAGACGGGGTAATTTTTTTTTCAAGGTTTCTTTTGGCTTGATTGAGTTTAGGATCATGGCCAAGGCTGATTGAATACGTGGCTGAAAGTAAAAGCTGAGAGAGCCGATATGCGTCTGCAGTAGAGCATCACATGAGGGATGACATGTTGGTCTGTCAACTCGACACAACCTAGAGTGGCCTGGTGAGAGTCTCAGTGGATTATCCGGATAGACTCATGCTCCCCTGTGAGCCTGTCTGTAGGGGATTGTCTTGACTGTTCATGGATGTGGGAAGACCCACTCCCTGGTTTGGGGACCTGGACTGTAAGAGTAAAGAAAGCTAGCCGAGCAGAAGCAGAAAGGAAGGGTGTGCCTCTTCTGCTCTCAGTTGGATGTCATGTGAATAGCTGCTTGATTTCCTGTCACCTTCTCCACAACCAAGCAAACTCTGTCCTGCCTAAGTTAGGTTTTGTTGGGACATCTTATCTCAGAAAGAAGATGAACCCAGGACCAACAAACTCACTGATCTAATTCGACCCCTGCAAGAGGGCTCCTCTACAAGAAGAGATTACCCTCTGTGACGAAGTGAATCCCAGAGCTGCAAATGCCTGCAGCCTAGGCCTACAATGTGACTGAAGACAGAGCTATCCAGACCAGCCAACCCCAACTTCCTGATTCACAGATCTTGAGATAAATGTGCTTTGCTTCAAGTTACCAAATCTTGAGGTGATTTATCATTCAACAAAGATTAATTCAGTTCAAAGCCTTTACTACCAGTATGTGTATGTATGTGTGTTGTATGTTTATGTGTGTACGTGTATGTTTGTTATATGTTCATGTATGTGTGCATGTGCATCTGTGTATGTGTATGTGTGTGTTGTATGTTCATGTATGTGTGTTTGTGTATGTTGTATGTTCCCGTGTATGTATGTATGTATGCGTATGTGTATATGTGCGAGTATGTGTATGTGTGTCATATGTTCATGTATATGTATGTGTGTGTTGTATGTTCATGTATATGTGGATACATGAGTATATTTGTGTGGAGGCCAAAGAACAAGCTCAGATTCATTATTCAACTGTTCTTCACCTTGTTCCTTAGTGTTTGAGACTGAGTCTCTCACTTACTTGGAACTTATCATGTAGGCAAGGTTGACTAGCCAGCAAGCTACCTCCCCAGCTCTGAGATTATGACCATGCACCAATACAGCTCTCCATGGGGCTACTCAATGATTCTCTGTGAGAGCATAGACTCTGCCAAGCCAGTTGTCTGAGAGAGATACAAAGAGATAGAAGGGACAATATTATCTCTTATGGCTTAGGGTTGGAAGTACCACTCCTAAGAGTTTTAGCATGTTAGTCATTAAATATGTACTTCATGGCTAGAGAGATGGTTCAGTGGGTAAAGTGCTAGCCACACAAACATGAGGGCTTGAATGGGAATCCCGAGAACCCATGTTCAACTTGGCATGGTGGTATGAATCTGTAATTCCAGAGTTTCTAGCTCAAGATGGGAAATAGGAGAATCCCCAGAAGCCTGGGATAGTTAGTTGGTCTGTGACACACAGTTCCAAACAACAGGATCCTTGACTCAAACTAACACTGTAAGTGGTCCTCTGCTCCAAATGCTCACTGTAATATATGGGCAACATATGTATATTCACATGTGCATACACATGCATAAACCATTCACACATAAATACACACATGTACAAGAACACACATGCATAAACATATGCACATACACACGCACATATTCTCAAGAAGACACATATAGAAACACACACATAAACATTTACACACACATTCAAAAGAACATGCAACATAAACACATACATGCATAAACAGGTACATACACACACACACACCTACCATAAGAACAGACATGCATAAACAGGTACACACACACACACACACACACACCTATCATAAGTCACTTGAGGTCAAGCTCAACGATAGGGCATCAAGTTCTGGGTGCTGGAGAGGGAAGCATGAACAAATGTCATATGTGCAGTTTTTAAACTACCTCAGACATTACAGTGTGGTTTTAACCCTCATTGTTTTGACTGCAGGAGACAGAAACACTGGCCCTACACTATGGCCATTTAAAAGAACATGTTGGCAAAGTCCCTGTTCAAGTCTCTTTCCAATTTTGTACTGTATTGTTTGTTTTTCTTATTGATTTGCAAACGTTCTTTATGTATTGAGGCAGGAGCCTCGTGGGTTTTGTGTGGTGAGCTTCCTCTCTGAGCTTACTTTGGCTCTCATAACAGTCTCTTGGTAAGAAAATACTACTCATTGTAGCATAGGCTAATTGATCTGCCTTCCTATAGTTTGAACTTCTATATCCTGTTTTTAAAGTTCCTTCCTACAGCAAGGTCATCTTGTCATCTAAATGTGTTGTTGTTGTCGTTGCTGTTGTTAGAATCTCATATAATCCAGGGTAGCCTAGAGCTCACAACCTAGCTGGTAGATGTTGGAGTCCAGGAATTGCCTTGAAAACCACATGAACATAGACCTCAGTCAGACATGGATAGTTTATTGAGCATACACCCCAGGACTGGTCCACCAGGGCCATGGTCCAGATTTGGGAACTGAACCATGGTCCCAAGTTAAGATCCTACAGGATTTTTAAGCCCAAAATCCACCAACGTCTGTGCCAAGTTATTCCACCAGTCAGGATTTAGGGATAGGAGATTTCCTTAGAAATATGTCTTGGTGGGCTGGAGAGATAGCTCAATGATTAAGAGCACTGACTGCTCTTCCAGAGGTCCTGAGTTTAAATCCCAGCAACCACATGGTGGCTCACAACCATCTGTAATGGGGTCTGGTGTGTCTGAAGACAGCTACAGTGTGCTTATATATAATAAATACATCTTTTTTTTAAAAAAAAAGGAATGTCTTTGTTATATATTTACCTGCTCCTATTGGTTGGGGTATTCAACTGTGTTAGGGGACTTGCCTTGTCTACTAGTCATGTCCTAACTTGTTTACCAGGATGGGACTTGCCTAAGAGTCATGTCTTAACTTGCCAATCAAGGTGTCAGTTACCCACATGTATGTCTCTTTCTACCAAGTAGGATGTCAGTTCCCAGGGAGGTCTTGGGAACTTAAACTTTACTCAACCACTATTCAAAATGGAAGTCTTATTCCAAATAGCTTCTTATATCAGTGCAGGTGTCTCTCATGTTTTGGTCCATCCCTGAGGCAGCTTATACCATAAAAGTTTATGAAGGAGGGTTGGGGATTTAGCTCAGCGGTAGAGCACTTGCCTAGCAAGCGCAAGGCCCTGGGTTCGGTCCCCAGCTCCGGAAAAAAAAAAAAAAGTTTATGAAGGACCCTAGTTCTTCCTGAAGTGTAAGAGCTATTAAGAGGCTTGGCCTGGTAGAAAGTAGGTAGGTTATGGAGTTCCTGTGAAGGACCCTAAGGGCTTTCGCCAGCCTTACACCCACCACCTCAGGTCAAGATTAGGCCAAGTACCCGGTTCCCGCCTCGGGTCAAGGCTAGGTCAAGTTCCATTCTCCACCCACAGTTCTCAGGAGCAGCAGGGACATTCTTGAAAAACCAGAGAATGTACTGACTGATAGTCACCTGACCCTCTGGTCCCACATAGAGTTCAAATGCATGTCATATGCTTGCTAGCCAGTAGATTCAAAGGTCAATATGCTTAGCCAATAAGTTTAAACTGTAACCTTGTTGCTATAACCTGTACCCTTGAAAAGTATAAAAACTGCTTGTTATAGCCATTCGGGGTCACCTTCTAGTCACTCACCACAAGGGGCTGATTGAAGGTCGACCAGACGCACCAGAAAATAAACCTCTTGCGTTTGCATCAAACTCCATTCTCATGTCTCACGTGGGGGCGGGGGTGTCTCCCGGTAGTTAAGACTCACTTCAAGCCTTATACTTATATATATATATCATGTACTGTTGGGTGAGTGGTTTGGGTCCAAACTTATTGTGGGTAACTACACAAAACAGTTCTACTGACATCTATCACGATTGGTTTCCAAGGCCCAGAACATAACGGAATATGTAATCAATCTTGGCATTAGAAAGTTTCCTAGGAACAGCAGAAACATATGATGTTATAATGCCTTATAATGGCAGGCTAGCCAGCTGTTATCTAGGCCTGAGCATTCTATTTAGGCCTTAATATTTTACCTAGAGATCAGAGGGGTGCTGGAGAAATGGCTCACTCAATAAAGTGCTTGCTGTACCATCATGAGGACCTGAGTTCAAATTCCCTCAAAACGAATGTTTGAAAAGCCAGATGCAGTTGTACGTGCCCTGGGGAAGCAGAGATGGGTGGACCTCTGGGACTTGCTGGCCAGGCAGTCTAGCCTAATTGCCTCATTAAGATTGAGGTTCAGTGAGAGATTCTGTCTGAAAAGCACAAGGTGGAGAGGAATAGAGGAAGACATTTGATGTTGACCTCCAGCATATACAACCATCCAAACACATACAAACACACACACACACACACACACACACACACACACACACACACACATATACACACGCAAAAAAAAAAAAAAAAAAAAAAAAAGGTCAGGAGGGCCTTACACATCTGCCTCATATTTTAACAAATAATGTATTAACTGTTTAAACATTTAAAAAAATCTTTTAGCATAGTAGGCAGTGGTTGCTGTTTAGAGGAAAGTCAAGAAGTGATTTCTCAGCTGGTCATGCTGACATATGCCTGTAATTCTACTACTCAGGAGGCTGAGGTAGAAGGCTCATGAGTTCAAGGCCAGCCAGGGCTACTGTGTTGGTTTGAATAGGTTTGGTCCCTGTAAAATCATGTATTTCGATGCTTGGCCATAGGAAGTGGCACTCCAAGTAGGTGTGGCTTTATTGGAGTGGGTGTGGCCTTCTTGGAGTGGGTGTGGCCTTATTGGGGGAGGTGTGGCCTTGGTGGAGGTGTCACTAGGTAGGTGGGTTTTGAGGCCTCCTATGCTCAGGCTCCATCCAGTGCAGAAGACAATCTCCTGGCTGCCTTCAGGTCAAGATGTAGAACTCTTGTCTCCTCCAGCACTGTATCTCTCTGGGCACTGCCATGCTTCCCACCATGATGACAATGGACTGAACCTCTGAAACTACAAGCCAGACCCAATTAAATGTTCATAAGAGTTGCCTTGGCCATGGTATCTCTTCACGCAATAAAACCCTAACTAAAGCAGGTCCATAGTGAGATCTCGTTTTAGTAAAATAGCAAAAGAAACAGCACATCGTTGGCTCCTGTTTTGTCAGTGGCCAATGGGTGGCCCTGTGAGCATGGGACCTGCATGACGTCAAGCATTGTCAGAGAGACTTGGGGCAGCAAGGCCCAAACTTTCATGAAACTTGGAACCTGGGCAGAGCCTGGGCCTGTGGTAAACACGGGCCCAAAAGAGTTCTGAACAACTGGCAGCCTTACTTCTTGAAAAACAAGATTCTCCCACACCAGGAGCTATGGCAGGGGTTCCTAAACCGGGAAGGTATCCATGTGTGTGTGCAGAGTGGCTGCGGCTGTCCATCGTGGAGGAAAAGAGATTATACCAGGAGCAGCCTGACACACAGGCTCACTTCCCTGCAAGAGCAGAGGGAAAGAGGAAGGGACACGCAGAAAATGATTTCTGAAGGCCATGGGGCCATTAGTCCACTGGCCACGGTGATTGAAGGCCGGGTGGTGTGCGCTGCAGCCAGGCCCATCACCGGAGCCTTTTGCTGCTCTTGGCCTTGGAGTTAAGTAAGTAGCCTGCCAGCCCACGAAGCCAGAACAATTATTTTAAGATAGAGGGCAAAGGCACAAAACAAGCCTGAAGGAGCTCATCTTGCCTGGACCGGTGCTCAAAGGCCTAGGATGGGAGGAGCATGGGCTGTGGTCATCCTAGGCAGGAAGCCAGCTAAGACACTGCTGCCAGGACCACAGGCACTGGAGCCAGGGTCTGCCCAGAATGCTCACAGGAGCCTGCAGGCCATCCGGAGCTCGCTTCCCAGGAATGCGTCTGTCTCCTCGGCAGCTGGCAGAGGCGTTGCCTTTCCTCTGCTAGGCACCGGCTGTGAACAAATGTGGTGAGGCTACATCTGCAGGCAACAGCTTGGGGATGCCTCAAATTAGGAAACCGCTCTCTACCGCTGAGCTGCTAAGCCCAGTTCAACGCTACAGCCGAGCGAGCACCGTGGGATGGGTGCGGGGAGCAGCAAATTCCGGGGAGAACACGGGGATGTGTGGCAAATGCCTGTGGCTGTGAATTAGGACACATACTTGAGAGCAGAGGCTGCCTGACATACGGAAACATGGCGGGAGGGGAAATCTCTCATAGGCTGCGTGCGGAGCCAGGAAGCCTTGAAAGCAGGCAGGGAACCCATACGTGGGTTTCCACCCCTGCTTCTACGTAGCCACTGACTAGTCGGCTCCGTAGAAAGTTCCGGTAAGCCTTTAACTTCGATCGCTTCATCTAAAACATGAAATGACCATGAGGAGAAAAGAAGGGTGCTCCCAATGAGGCAGTAGCAAGATTCAACAGGCTGCTGACATTAGGGCTGTGGACACTGGGTCTGTTCTTTGCTCCTTGTTCTCTGGTGGAAACGTGAGCCGACCTTTGTGGGTTTGCCGGCCAGCTCCAGGTCTGGCGTTCATACGTCTCTGGTCTTCAGAAGGCCATCCACTTAGCCAGTGCTCATGTGGCCTGAAGGACCACCATCCCACAGTACATTACTACACTCCCCAACCCCTCTCAATAGACCCAATCAGTCAGAACAACTCTCTTTTGAAAATGTTCAGTATGTTAATTATACATAATAATGGTTTTATTATGACATAGCTCGCATTGCAATTCACACAGAAGAAACTCTGTGTGTGTGTGTGTGTGTGTGTGTGTGTGTGTGCATGCTTGTGCATGTGTGTAAAAGGGGTAAGGTGGAGTCTCGAGCCAGGAGGCATTGCAGGGGTCCCAGGATGCACACTCTGCCCTATAGGAAAGGTTACCTCAGAAAACAGCCTTTGCATGGCCCCCACACTGTGAGGGATGACTGGTGCGATTACAAGTTATTGATTTCACTTTGACCAACCCTTTCTCTGGGATTTAGGAATACCCAGGTGTGATAAGGCCTCCTCCTGTCCCTGAACTCCAAGACACAGCTATTTGCATTGGAATTCCTACCCATGGCCAAGCCCATCTCTGATCTGGTCTCTTTTTCTGTGGCAGAGCCTTTAGCCCTCTCCCCCTCTCCAGACAGGAATGTGGCCACATGGCCATGAACATCACTGGAGTTTCCCTTCCTTCAGGGCCTGGCCATCTTTGGGCTCTGTCAATAGGGGCTTTCCTGGGTTCTGAGGTTACCTTCTGCGCTCAGATCCCAACTCTTCTGGGTGCCTACTCTCTTCAAAATGGCCTCCCATTACTACCTCATCCTCTCCTAGTAACCCTCATCCCAGTCAGTTTTCCATCGTCATTTATGATCTTAGACAATGTGTCCCTAACAAGAACCAAATTTGGGGGGTTGGGGATTTAGCTCAGTGGTAGAGCGCTTGCCTAGGAAGCGCAAGGCCCTGGGTTCGGTCCCCAGCTCCGAAAAAAAGAACAAAAAAAAAAAAAAAAAAAAAAGAACCAAATTTGGGCAATGCAGCCATCCCCTAAATGTCATTAAGTCCCCACTGCACCATGCACAGTACAGTTTTGGGGCCTGATGCATGCAAGACCTGGGCACCGAGTTGGTCTTTGACCCCTGTGCTCATCTGAACACAGAATGGCCACATGACAGTGGTCACTGCTCCAGTGCCCTCTGCTCCAGTGTGACCTTATCGAGGGCAAAGTGACACTCCATCCCTAACATCCACATGGCCACACAGCACCCAGACATCAGGATGAAGAGGGATGTGGCTCGGTGGTGGCTGTCCCTGGAAGCCCAATACAGGATGCCAGTGAGCCATCCAGGTCAGATGGAGGGCAAGCTTCCTCACTCACAGGGAGGTTACTCAACTCCCATCATGTCCCTGGCAACAACAGCAGCCAAACCTGGCTCTGGAGAGCGGCTACCTCACCAAGTAGATCAGATACCTTCTAAGTGCCCAGCACGCTAAGATATGATAAGTGCTTCTTAGAGATTTGCATTTTGAAATTTGCATTTTAAAAAGTGCTTTTAGCTTTCTAAAGCCCTCCCCTCCCCCCTCGTAAATGATACCAATGTGTGCAACTGCCTCTAGAGAAAGAAGCCTGCTCACCGTTACTAACTCCATTACTAAATTAAAAAAATATTCTCACCAACAAAGATGCTGTATTGATAAGCAAAGAAACTATATACTCCATGTGTGACCACACAGCCAGGTACTAGTAAGGCCTCCTCTTCCTCCCCATCCTCCTCCTCCTCTTCCTCCTCTTCATTCTCCTCTTCCTCCTCCTTCCCCTCCCCTCCTCCTCCTCTTCCTCCTCTTCCTCCCATCCTCCTCCTCCTCTTCCTCCTCTTCCTCCCACCCTCCTCCTCCTCTTCCTCCTCTTCATTCTCCTCTTCCTCCTCCTTCCCCCTCCCCTCCGCCTCCTCTTCCTCCTCCTCCTTTCTTCCTTCTCTTCCTCCTCCTCTTCCTCCTCTTCCTCCCCTTCCTCCTCCTCCTCTTCTTCTTCTTTTTAAAGATTTATTTATTATATTATATATAAGCACACTGTAGCTGTCTTCAGACACACCAGAAGGGGGCATCAGATCTCATCCAGCCCCTACAAGTTCTTCTGGTCTAGTTGTATCATCATAAAAAAACCCAAGACGCTAGGGTGGGAAGATTCCACACGTAAGATGGTGTAGCTCCAGGGCAGGGATGAGGCATGGAGTCCTTTAACTGATACCCCAGACAGTGGAGCGCTAAAGTCCCTTCGACTGGAAGTTTGGGTCCCTATAAGTGGAATCGACAATGACCTTCTTGAGAGAAAGTAAGACAGCGATAAGAATGCTGGAGTCGGGACTGAGGATATGGCTATTTTGGCAGAGCGATTACCAAGCTATGGACTCAGTCCCTAGCACTGGATAAACTGGGTGTGACACACACACTCAGGGAGAGGAGGTGGAGGGATTAGAAGTTCATTCTGGCCTAAAGAGTGAATTTGAGACCAGCCTGAGATATGTGAGACCCTGTCTCAAAATAAAATAAAAAAGGATCAGGGTGGTAGGAGCCTGGTAGTAGTGGGGTTGGGGCGGGGGGCAGCAACCATCCTACAAGCCTTAGAAACAAACACAATATTGGTTCTGTCACCCCACACCCCTGTCCTCACATTCTAACACAAATGGAATAAAAACAACCAGATTCTGTGAGGGTCAAATTCCATGACTGTAGAAGTCCTTTGGCTCCTTGGCATGGGTACCAGGCATGCCAGGATCAGGGTGGCGGGGCGGTGAGGAGGGGCTGAGTCCCTGACCTTCCGATGATTCAGTACCATCACTGTGAGGCTTCCTGCACAAGGGGCAGAAGAAAGCTGTGTCTCCTGTAAAAAGGACACAAGAGCCCAGTCCCCGTGGGTCCGTGGCCTCTGGTCTTGCCCAGTGTGAAGGTTAATGGGGAGATCTAGTCAGGAGGAGAACCTCCGGGGAACATTTGATTTGTTTGTTGTTTAAAGATTTATTTATTTATTTATTTATTTATTTATTTATTTATTTATTATAAGTACACTGTAGCTGTCTTCAGATACACCAGAAGAGGTCATCAGATCTCATTACAGATGGTTGTGAGCCACCATGTGGTTGCTGGGAATTGAACTCAGGACCTCTGTAAGAACAGTCAGTGCTCTTAACCACTGAGCCATCTCTCCAGCCCCGTATTTATACATATACATATACATATACATATACATATACATATACATATACATATACATATACATATACATATACATATACATATACATATACATATACATATACATATACACACACACACATACACATACACATACACATACATATACATATACATATACATATACATCATCTACATCATCTACATCATCTACATCATCTACATCATCTACATCATCTATATCATCTACATCATCTACATCATCTACATCATCTACATCATCTACATCATCTACATCATCTACATCATCTACATCATCTACATCATCTACATCATCTACATCATCTACATCTACATCTACATCTACATCTACATCTACATCTACAATTACATCTACATCTACATAGCTGTCGCTGTCTTCAGGGGGAAAGGACACATCAGCCCTACTTAGGATTTAGTCCTCCACTGAATGCTGCAAAAAGCCACTACTGCAAGGAAAAAACAATTTTAAGGAGACTAACTAGGAAGAACAAAAAACACAAAAGAAATAAAGAAATAAAAACTCAATGCATGAACTAACTCCAGACATGTATGTCCCATAGCAAAAGTAGAAACAAGAATGGAGATAACATGACTGCTCCATAAACCACTCATCCCACAACAGTGGCACCTAATGAACATGACTTGGAAGAACTGAGAATTCAAAAGAGTGACTACAAGCAAGTTCAAACTGTGAGTGTGTTCAGGAAGACACAAATATACTCCAAGAGAACGAAAACAAAGAGATGATGGAGTCTATCCAAGATAAGAAAGTTGAGATAGAACTGTTGAACGATGATGAAATGAAAACTCAGGGAAAGAAATAAAAATGTCAGTTTAAGCCACACCAATAAAAAGGAATGTGTGGAAAACAGAATCAGAGAACAAGGTAGAGGAAACGGGTCATACACTATGGGCCAGTGAGTCATTTAAAATGAAATATGAACAAAAAAATGTAAGCACTCTAGGAAGCCAGGAGAACTAATCTTTGGATTATGGGTATAGAAGAAGGAGAACACCATAGTAAAGGCATAGAGAATCTTTTTAATGAAATCATAGAAGAAAAAGCATTCTAAATCTAGAGAAATTTGTGCCTGCCCAGGTATAAAGAACCTACAGAACTCCAAACAGGCAGGACCAGAAAAGAAACTCTACATGGCATATTATAATTAAAATAAATTTTGTTGAATTTTGTGATTATATTTATGTACAGAAAACTTAATGTACATTTAACCCAGTTTAGTGGCAAGTTCTTTAGCCTTTGCCTTTTCCAGCTTGGCAGTGGGAGCCACAGACTTAGGACCCAGGACGTTGCCTCCCCAGTGGCGGTGGATCTCGTCACATCTGTCATTATAATTGGCCCTAATAGCTTCCACCAGCTTAGCCAGAGCACCCTTGTCTTCCAAGTTAACCTGTGTGAAGGCAGCAGTGGTGCACGTCTTCCTGTGGACCAGGTGTCCCAGCTTGGCCTTTCCCTTGATGCAGTAGGGCACCCCTTCTTTCAACAAAGGGCAGGCAAAAAACCCATAAGCTCAATGGGGTCTACATAATGGGCAAACACCACCAGCTGAGCCTTCTTGTTCTCCACCAAGATGGTGACTGTATTGACCCCTGCTCGGAGGACAGGTGGTCTCTTGGTTGGGATGTCCTCTTTGCCAGCATCTTTCTTCTCAGCACAGGCCAGGAGCCTTTGCTTCTTCTCCTACTTTGTCTCTGACCTGTACTTGTGGGCAAGCTTAAGCAGCTGAGTTGCTGTTTGCCTGTACAGGGCCTGGGTGAACTGGTTAATGGCAGTAGGTACTGTGAGCTGCTTATAGAGGATGGCTCTTTGCTGCTGCAGCCTGATGTAGCGGGGCCATTTGACGAAGCGTATGAGATCTCTTTTGGGCTGGATGTCGTGCCCAATGCTGAAGTTCTTGGGCCTTTTCTCAAACAAAGGATTGACCACCTTTTTGACCTCTTGTCTCTTGACGACAATAGGGCCTGGGGCCACCCTCTTCCCCTTGGCCTTCTTTCCTTTGGGCATGTTTCTAGGCTGGAGGAGAGAGACTAAAATAAATTTTTTAAATAGAATAAAAGATATTAAAACCTTCAAGAGAAAAACATCAACTCACTTATAAAGACAAACACACAATATCACCTGATTATTCAACAGAAACTTTTTAAAACCAGAGGGCCTGGAACAATGAATTTCCAGTTTTGAAAAACTCAGGCTCAGGGAAGTAGGGGAAACCTCAGACCAATGCCCCAGTGCAGGGACAAATCCCAATCTCCATCAATTCCTCCTATACAGCATGTCAGGCTCTGGCAGGATTTATGGAATGGGAGGGAATGCTATACCCAGCAAAACTATCTATTAAAAATAAAAGAGAAGTTTAAAAATTTGTATGACAAAAACAGACTACAGGAATTAATGAGCACTAAGAAAGCTCAACAGAAGACATGAGGAGGGATTGCTTCAGTCTAAAGAGAAGGAATAGACACACTCAAGAGATCACAGGGAAAAAATTAATGATTACAGAGAAGTTGACCAAAAGAAACCCAAGAAAATACCACAGAAACAAACAAAAATAGTAACACGTGCACACTGCTCAATAATAACTGTTACTATTAATGGTTTCACTCCACAATAAAGAGAGGTGGACTAGCAGACTTGATTAGAAAACAGAAACTGTCTTTGGGCTGTATCTAAGAAACAAACCTCACTATCAAAGATGGATGCCATCTTAGGGTAAAAGGATAGATTAAAACATTCCAAGCAGCTAGACCAAGAAATAAGCAGTCATTGCTATTCTAATATCAACAAAAAATGTGACTTGGAACCAAAATCAGTCAGAAAGTTGAAGATGGTCACCTCATCTTCAACTTTCAGAAATTAGAGGAATAATTTCTGAGGAGGATATAATAATCCTAAACACATATACGCACCAGACTCGGGTACACCCAATTTCATAGAAGAAATAGATCTAAAACCACAGATTAAGCCAACACAGTAATAGGGGATAATTCCAATATACTGCTCTCACCGATAGACAAATCATCTGGACAAAAATTAAAGAAGCACTGTAGTTAAATAGCACCATCAGTCAAATATACCTAAAAAACATCTTAGAACATTCTATCTGAACACTAAAGAACACACTTTCTTCTCAGCACCATGTGGAACTTTCTCTAAAACTGGCCAAATATCAGGACACTAAGTATGTAGGATGTCATACAGGTGAAGGCAGGTACAAGATAGAACGAGGCCTGTCATTGGACAAAAAGGAAGGATGGGGGGGAGAAAAGTTTTAGAGAGAGGAGGAGACTGGAGCGAGGCAGGAGAAGCAGTGGAGAGGACATGGAGGTTGATGTTAAGATTCTTCTCTGCACATTTACAGGTTGTTGTGAATGTTCTTAAGGGATGGATGTGGACAGGGCTTTGTATATCAAGGTGGGCAATTGTATCTTATCAATTGGATCAGAGGTTGTTGTGTTGTGTGTTCTTTCATGTGGTGATTTAAGAGAGTATGTGGCAGCCGGAGACACCAGGCTGCCAGGCTCAGAGAGAGGCTTTCAGCAGTGTGAGACGAGATGGAACAGAGTGGGTGAGAGGCTTTGCTGACTGAGATGAAGATGTCTACCAGATATCTTGGGGCACTATGGTGCCGGACCTAGTGCAGGATAAAAGACAGCATTTTTTATAATTTTACAGCAACATAAGTAAGTTTCAAGAAATGTAGGAAAATTAAAATCATATCCTGCATTCTATCTGACCACAACAAAATAAACGTAGCTTTTAATAACAATAGAAACTGCAAAAATACACAAACTCATAGAAACTAGGCAACACATTTCTGAGTAATAATTAGACCAAGAAAGAAACCAGGAAGAAAATTCTAAAATTTATAGACTTGAACAAAAATGACAACACAGTACTGCCAAACCTATAAGTCAGGACGAAGGCAATTTTAAGAGGAAAGTTTACAGCGTAAGAGCCTACATAAAAACGTGAAGAGAACTTCAATTAATAAGTTATTGTTGCACCTGAAGACCTTGGAAAAACAAAAGCAAAATTCCCTACTAAAACATGTGTGCAAACTGACTTCAAGATCACATCAAAAAGATTACCCACCATGATCAAGTGGGCTTCATCCCAGAGAAGCACTGTGGCTCAACATATGAAAATCAGTACATGAAATCTACCACATAAACTGTAGGATGGAAACAAAATGGTCATTTCCTAGATTCAGAAAAGGCCTTTGACCAAGGCCAAAATCCCTTCACGATGAAAAGCCCTGGAGAATCTAAGGATATGGAAACATATCTCAACATAATGAAGATAGTGTGCAATAAGTCCATAGCCAACATCACACCAAATGGAGAAAACTTTGAAACATTTCCACTAAAATAAGGAACAAGACAAAAATGTCCTCTCTCTCTGAACTTCTGCTCAACATAGTGCTTCAAGTTTTAGCTTAATAAGAAAAGAAGAAGTCAGGTTGGAGAGACGGCTCAGTGGTTAAGAGCACTGACTGCCCTTCCAGAGGTCCTGAGTTCAATTCCCAGCAACCACATGGTGGCTCACAACCGTCTGTAATGAGATCTGATGCCCTCTTCTGGTGTGTCTGAGGACAGCTACAGTGTACTTATATATAACAAATAAATAAAACTTTTTAAAAAAGGAAAGGAAGAAGCCAAAGTATCCCTGTTTGCATACAATATGATACTATATATAAGAAACCCTCCTAGAGCAGATAAATACATTAAGCAAAGTAGCAGAATATAAAATTAACACACGAACATCAATAACCTTCCTATAGACTGATGACAAATATACCAAGAAGGAAATCAAGGAACAATTCCATTCACAATATCCTAAAAAAAAAAATCTCAGTAAATCTAATCAAGGAAGTGAAAGATTTGTGCAGCGCAAACTTTAAGACCCTGAAAAAATAAATTGAAGAAGATATCAGAAGACGGAGAGAACTCCAATCTCGTGGCTTGGTAGGATTAATAGTATGACAACGGCTAGTCTACCAAAAACAACCTACAGACTCGATGGTACACCATCAAGATCCAACATAGTTCTTCACAGAAATCGAAAAGTCAATCTTAAAATTCATATGGAAGCAGAAAATGTCCTTGGTAGACAAAATAATCCTGAACAATAAAAACACTGCTGGAGGAGGGAGATCAATAAGCCAGAATTCAAGCTGTACATAATAGTGAAAAATGCCATGATACTAGGTAAATACTCCATGATACGAGAACAAAAATGGACACGCCTATCAATAGACTAGAATTGATTCATATATATAAGTCCACATACCTACAGCTACCTGAATTTTAACAAAAATCCCAAAAATACACATTGCAGAAAATATAGCATCTTTAATATATGGTGTTAGAAAACCAGAATAGCTACGTGTAGAAGAAAACTATACCAGATCCTTCTCCCTTACTCTCATACAAGTCATTCCAAATGAATTAAAGTCCTCAGTGTTAGACCTCGAACTGAAGTGTCTAGAGTCTGAAGTGTACCTCAGGACAGCTCAGGTGAGGACTTTCTGGAGAGGACTCTGATTGCTCAGGAAATGAGACCAACAATCGATAAGTGGGACTTCATGAAATTAAAAGGTTCTTTACTACAAAGGAAACTTAATTGGCTAAACAGGCAGCCTACAAGGGAGAAGAATCCTCACCAGCTATAAATCTGACCAAAAATTAGTGTCTAGAATATAAAAGAACTCAAATAACTAAACAATAAGAAAACAAATGAGCCGATTCAAAAGTGGGCCATGAAACTAAACCGAGAGTTCATAGAAGAAATACAAATATCTTAGAATTATTTTTTAAAGCATTCACCGTCCTTGTCATCAGGAAAATGCAAATTAAACCTACTCTGAGATATCATCTTGTGTCATTCAGAATGGCCAAGGTTAATACATGCTGGAGAGGATGAGGGGGACAGGGGGGCCCTAAAACACTCTTGGGGAGAAAGCAAACTGGTGTAGCCACTGTAGAAAACGATGTTTCAGTTCTTTGGAAAATTGGAAGTAAATCTACCAAACAACCGGACTTTACCACTCCTGGGACTATACCTCTTACCCCACAGACACCTACTCACCCTCGTGATAGCTGCTCCATTCACAGCAGTCAGGACATGGGAAACATCCTAGATGCCCACCAGCTAATGAACGTACAATGGAATTTTATCCAGTAAAATACTAATTATGAAAATTTCAGAAAACATATAGATCTTGAAAATATTATACCGTGTGAGGTAACCCAAACCCAGTAAGACAAATGTCACATGTTCTTCCTCATGTGTGGATCTTAGTACCAAATCTTTTGCTGTGTGTTTAACTTGGAGTAACTGTAGAACCCAGGACATTAGAAAGGGGCCGTTGGTAGAGACAGGAAAGAAGAACCGTGAGGGAGGTGGGGCTATCAAGTGCCTGTACTATGAAAACGGAAATGAAGTAATGAGGAGGAGGGTTTAACTGGGAAGAGAGCAGAGGAAGGGGTTGATGGAGGAATAAATCATTCTTAGGATGTTTGAAAACCCGCGCAGAACTTGGTGGTAAGACCCTATTGCCAAAGTTATCACACACGCGCACACACACACACACACACACACACACACACACACACACACACACCTCACACACACTAGTCACAGAAAATGGAGAAATCAAGTCAGTATTGACCAGGAATGAGTCCTAGCCAGCTAGTTTTCATAGTGATGGAGGTGATGTGCAAGCTTGTTTGTTTGTTTGTTTGTTTGTTTGTTTGTTTGCTTGCTTGCTTGCAGTGGAGGAGGGGTTCATCTACGGTCTTACCCAACCGTGAACCCTGTGAACTACAACTATGACCAACATGGAAAGATATGTCCGTTGGTGAAATAGTGGTACAAACATTCCAGGATTAACCAGCCACTTCCTGGTTGAATTTAAGACCCACTCCACAAGAGGAAACACATGCTTGTTATGATAAATCTGGCCAAGAACACATGATTCGGAAGCTCAGAAGCCCCAGGGGTGAACCTGCTACTATTACAATATTAAATGGGCAAAGTAGCAAATTTCCCTATAAACCTACATCTCTTTACCCACAAATCACTGCAATTCTCAACCCTCATCAGGAAACTTTCTCTGTGCAGTGAATGGTGGTGATGCAGAAAGGAAGAGTTGGTTAAAGTACGGATAATAGTGTCAGTGGATCGTCCAACCATAAGTGGGGGTTTCATCACACTCTCTCCCCAAGGCTCAGGGAACATTGTGCAAAAGATGATACAAAGATTGAAAGAGCCAAAGGTCAGGGATGTCTGCTGTGTGACAGTCTCCTCTAGACATGGCAAGACTGCCTTCATGAACTCACAGAGCTGTGACTACCTTCACATGACCTACAAGAGATGGAGCCAGTGCTCTACTCCAGCTCCAGCCTGGAGTGGGAAAGTGGTTCATGAGGCCCATCAACTGAGGTGCTATGGGTATATGATGGCTTCTGGGTGAGGAAGAGGTAGGTTTGTTGTTGTTGTTTTTACAGGTAGGTATTGACCACACTGGATCCTGGTAGACTGACCTCACTCTGTGTATCCTGGTAGACTGACCACACTCTATGGATCCTGGCAGATTGGCTATACTCTATGGATCCTGTAGATTGACCACACTCTCTACAGGTAGACAGACCACAATCTGTATGTCCTGGTGGACTGACCTTACTCTGGATCCTGGCAGACTGACCATGCACTAGTGGACTCAGAAGAGTTGGACTACATGAATCAGAGTCATGAGTTACTGACCCAGCTGGCCTCAGACTCATGCAGATCCACCTACCTCTGCCTCCTAAGTGCTGGGACCATCATGGCTGACAAATTTTTAAAAATTTTTAAAGAACAAAAAGTTGGGTGAGGAGTGAGATAGGGACAGATCTGGGAGGAGTTAAGAGGAGAAGTTGGGGTGAATGCAATCAAAATATATTCTATGAAAATCTCAAATAATTAATAAAAATACTTTTTTAAAAGGCATATTTCTCCTAAGGAATGGCACCCAGGCTAAGGTCCTGGTCCATCAACATATATATATATGAAGAAAAGTAAAAATTATACAAACAAACATTGTGCAGAAATAGAAGAGCTGATGTGAATCCAGCATTGTTGCCTGTGTACCTTGTGGGTCTGAATTTCATCGTTTCCAAGTGGGTCACACATGTCAATGTCAGGTAACAGAAAAAGATGTCTGACCACCTGGGGCTAAAGTAGACATTGTTCCCTGCTCCCCCCCCCAAAAAAAACTCTAAGTCAGGAGATAGGTTTCTGTCTACATTTGTCTAACTGTTTATGGGTGGTATCTAGGTTCCTGGCTCCCATCTCTCTCCATGTAACTTCTCTTAGTAAATCACTGTCATCTATAATCTTGTGTTCTCCTGTCACCCATGACTTCATGGTTCTGAGATAGCTGCTGTTCCTCCACATCTCATGTGAGTACAGGAAGGAAAGGAGGAAATAATAAATATATCGCCATCATCACTGTCTCTGCCAACATCACAGTTCTTATCACCAACACTCACATACTGTGATCACCTCAGTCTGTCCCCATAACAACATCAGCATCCTCCATCCATCCATAACACATCAGCATCCTCCATCCATCCATAACAACATCAGCATCCTCCATCCATCCTTAACACATCAGCATCCTCCATCCATCCATAACACATCAGCATCCTCCATCCATCCATAACACATCAGCATCCTCCATCCATCCTTAACACATCAGCATCCTCCATCCATCCATAACACATCAGCATCCTCCATCCATCCATAACACATCAGCATCCTCCATCCATCCATAACACATCAGCATCCTCCATCCATCCATAACAACATCAGCATCCTCCATCCATCCATAACACATCAGCATCCTCCATCCATCCATAACACATCAGCATCCTCCATCCATCTATAACACATCAGCATCCTCCATCCATCCATAACACATCAGCATCCTCCATCCATCCATAACACATCAGCATCCTCCATCCATCCATAACAACATCAGCATCCTCTATCCATCCATAACACATCAGCATCCTCCATCCATCCATAACACATCAGCATCCTCCATCCATCCATAACACATCAGCATCCTCCATCCATCCATAACACATCAGCATCCTCCATCCATCCATAACACATCAGCATCCTCTATCCATCCATAACACATCAGCATCCTCCATCCATCCATAACAACATCAGCATCCTCTATCCATCCATAACACATCAGCATCCTCCATCCATCCATAACACATCAGCATCCTCTATCCATCCATAACACATCAGCATCCTCCATCCATCCATAACACATCAGCATCCTCCATCCATCCATAACACATCAGCATCCTCCATCCATCCATAACACATCAGCATCCTCTATCCATCCATAACACATCAGCATCCTCCATCCATCCATAACAACATCAGCATCCTCCATCCATCCATAACACATCAGCATCCTCCATCCATCCATAACACATCAGCATCCTCCATCCATCCATAACACATCAGCATCCTCTATCCATCCATAACACATCAGCATCCTCCATCCATCCATAACAACATCAGCATCCTCTATCCATCCATAACACATCAGCATCCTCCATCCATCCATAACACATCAGCATCCTCTATCCATCCATAACACATCAGCATCCTCCATCCATCCATAACACATCAGCATCCTCCATCCATCCATAACACATCAGCATCCTCCATCCATCCATAACACATCAGCATCCTCTATCCATCCATAACACATCAGCATCCTCCATCCATCCATAACAACATCAGCATCCTCCATCCATCCATAACACATCAGCATCCTCCATCCATCCATAACACATCAGCATCCTCTATCCATCCATAACAACTTCAGCATCCTCCATCCATCCCCCACTATTGCAGCTGACCTGGCAAGGATGAAGACATTCTAGAAGACACTCGTGTCCCTCCCTTTTGATATCAAACTATTGAAGCAATGGACCTCAAGAAATTGGAATTCCCCCCAGGAGTCTCATGCTGGGAGAAGAAACTGCCAAAAGCTTGAGCCAGTCAGTGAGGTAACTTCTCTCAGAGACTTACTCTTTGTTAGACCACCTTACAGAAAAGACAGTGCTGGGTCCATGGTGGGCATGAGCACAACTTGACCAGGAGTGCCTAACTATGCATTACCATGGCCCACTACTTAAAACTTAAGCTCACTTTAGGATTCTGCTTCATGATCACTGGTCCTCTTTCCCTTTTTCCAATGTGACCATATTGTATTAATTTCCTTTTCTGTTTTTCACCATTAACTTAGCTGTTTTAATTGGCTTCTTGGGAACAGATGGCTGAACTTGGCTTGTTGAAACATAATCTGGATCTTAAGTCCAATAGCACCATCTTCCTTAACATTACCACCACCACCCATACACCACCATTTCTAACACCATCACCACCTCCACCACCATCTCCACCACCATCTCCACCACCATCTCCACCACCATCACCATCTCTAACACCGCCTCTACCTCCAACACCTCCAACACCATCACTACCTCCAACACCATCACTACCTCCAACACCATCACCACCACCATCACCACCTCAAACACCACCATCACCATCTCCACTACCATCACCACCTCCAACACCATCACCACCTCCAACACCATCACCACCTCCAACACCACCTTCACCTCCATCACCACCTCCAACACTGCCTCTACCACCATTACCATCTCTACACCATCATCGCCACCATCAGCAGGGTTTCCACACTATCACCAGCAAGCTCATCATCCTTGCAGAATCCTTACCTGCAGAATATAAGTCCTCTGACCCCTTTAACTTGTACTTTGAATCAGGGAGTGAGTGGAAGATGCTCTTCAAATGTTCCTGGACTGGCCTGAAGTTAAGATCCACACATCCGTGACATCTACAGAAGACTGAGATCCCATTTTCCTTGCCTTTCTCCTCATCCTCGTTACTGCTGTTCCACTCAACCTCACTCCCCCCCACCCCACCCCCCTCACACACATACACACACTTCCCTTGCTCTGGGTGTCACTTATTGTCACAAGATTCCAGCATGACAACAGGACCTTGGTGGGAACGGTCTTAATTACAGGCACATTTAAGGAACTGGTTGAAGAAAGAAACAGTCTTATTGAAAGAAAACAGCAGGAGATGACTTTAACACACTGCTCGGTTGAACTCACAGTCACGATTACATACAAACCACCGGTGCTATTTGTCTGGTGAGTACAGAATGGAGATCTGAGGATAAAGTCTACATATCAAAGTCCACCCTCAGCTCTCAGCTTGCAAATTCACCCTTACTTAAAAGTAATAAGGCTTCATCCTTAAAAAAACCAATTAAGACTTCAGGTTTGTTGCAAGTTCCCCCCTGAACAAGGTGAAAATTCCAAGGGTTTGATGATTCTCGGGGAGCTGGACCCTAGTGCCCCTGATAGAAGGAACAAAAGCCATGCTGGGTCCTCATGCCACACAGCCTATGAGGAGATTTGATAAGACCCAAAATCGTTTCCAGGTGTAGGGGAGCAAAGTGTGTGGAAGTGGCTTGGAAATGAGAGGTGGGCCCCCCTGGTTCATTCGACAATTTCATTTGCTACAATGCAGACAATGCTTTGTTAGATGGTAAGATGAAGCAAACGGCATTAAGGAGCAAGTTTCACTTGCTGAATTGCCAAACGAAAATCTGTTAGGAAAGATATTACCACTTGCAGATTTGCATGCTTAAACCCACTAATGTTCTAGACGCCTACTATTTCCATTCTTCTCTGGTGCTATTCCTACGAGTGATGAGTTGAACACCCAAGGAATTTACTTTCAACAGCTGAGAGCAAGTATGTTAACTTTCTGTCACTGTGCATTAAATCCACTTAAAAAAACAAAAAACAAAAAACAAAAAACGGTAAAGGTGTGGTCAGGAGGTGGCTATGTTGGTAGAGTATTTGCTATGCAAGCGTGAAGACTTGAGTTTGGGTTCCCAGCACTCACGCAAGCAATTTTAGTACAACACTGCACACCTGTGACCCCCTACACTGGGAGGTAGAGGTGGAAGGATTCCGGGACCCTTTGTCAGCCGGGCTAGTCAAATTGATGAGCTCTGGGTTCAACAAGAGATCCTGTCTCAAAAAGTTAAGGTCTCCACCTTATCATGCATTGTTGTACATACAGTGGCGCACACAACCAGGAAAGGCTGGATCCCAGCCTTTGGATGCTATAGTTGCTGGGTGTTTGGCTTTGGACTTTAGCAAAGCAACATGCTATAGCAAGGGTGGGGGTGACTGGAAAAGGTTCATTTACCTCATTGCAGCCAGGAAACAAAGACAGGTAGGGTATGTGCCTGCATGTCCCTTCCAAAGGAGCTTTCCCAATGGCCTAACTTCTCCCCAGATTCACTAGCTCCCATCAGGGTCACAGGCCTGTGACAAGGCCTTTGACATGTAGACTTTGGGGGCAGGGAGTTAACATCTAAAGCACAGGGCCAGGGAAACTAGTTGTTCAGCAGGTAAAGTGCTTCCAGGCAAGCATCAGAGCATGACATCAGAACCCCAGATCTATGACATCATCACTTATAGATGAATATAATAACGACCACAAGCATCTGTAACTATTGAACATGTAGGGCAAGACAGGAAATGGAGGCAGGAAAAAACCCAGAATAGCCATTCTCAACCTGTGTGTGGGTTGCTTCCCCACAAGGTTTGCATAGTACATATCCTGCATAGCAGATATTTAGATTACAATCATAACAGCATCAAAATTATAGTTATGAAGTAGCAAGGAAAATAACTTCATGGTCGTAGGCCACCACAACATGGGGAACTGTAGAAAAGGATTACAGTGTTGGGAAGGGGGACAACACTGTCCTAGAAGCTTCCAAGCCAGCCAGCCTGACATACAGGAACAAGAAATCCTACCTTATACATGGTACAAGGTGAGGGCCGACATCCAAGTCTGTCCCCTGACCTCCACACATGTACACATGCACACTTACACAAGAACAAAAGAATGAATGTACACACATGATACACATACACATAGATAAACACACGCATGTTCACACCATTTAAAAAGAGAGATCAAAACCACAGTAGCAACTAGAGTCTCTGTGACCACAGCTCCTGACACCAAGACAGTTGGCCGAAAAGGAGTGCCAGCCATAGAGGGGCCAAGCAGTATAGAAGCGGGGTGAACTTGGGCCATTTTTATTTCACTCAATACAATTTGACATGAGAACAAGCAAGTTAAGATCTGTAATATTCCCACACAACCCCCAAAAAGTTTCCATACACTCCTCTCCTCTTGCTAGCCACACAGACTGACCCACTGTCTTGGTTTACTCCCTTTGGTGTGATGAAGCACCATGACCAAAAGCAAGCTGGGGAGGAAAGGGTTTCTTTCACCCTGACAACCCATTATGGAGGAGGGGTCAGCACAGGCACTCAAGGCAGGAACCAGAGCAGAGACCATGGATCCAGTTAACTGGAAACTCTCAATCCTCCTGCCTCTGTCTCCAAGTATGTACCACCACTTCCATTCATACCATTGATGTGTTAAGGCTATTATAAATCCAGTCATCGATGCTTTGTTAGACAGATAACCAAGGAAATGAATGAGAAGTTTGTAAAAGAAGGAAATTTGAAAAAGGAAGAAGATGCCACAGCGAGACAAGAGACTTTATTACTTCATGCCCTGGAACCCCTTTATTTTAGTTCAAAGCACCCTGATTCCAAATTTCCTGACCACAGTTCCGAGGAGACCATAGCTCCAGTTCTCCACACTTTCCGTATCTCTGTTAAAATACCTGAACCGTATCCGTGTGAGTTGTCTCTTTGCTGTTGAACCTTTTAATGTGTGTTTTCTGATTGTATCCAAACCTGTCTGACAATCCCAACATCTGGGCCTGCCTCTATTTCCTTGGTTTCTTCCCCTCTTGGGTGTAGTATTGTCTATTATTTCTTGGGGTCTCATCACTGGATGTGTATACCAGATTCTGTCTGTAAAATAATAGTTGAGACTTAAGTTAATGACACACACTTCTAGTGACATGTCCCTTTTTTCAGTGTAGCCACTGCCCTGCAGAGATAAACCACACTTAGTTTTAGTCATTTAAAGTTGGCAGATCACACGGCTTCACCTTGTGGTGTCTGCTCAGAGTACTATCTAGCCACACAGGGCTAAACAGTGCATTAGGATGTTCACTGTCAACTGTGGTGTTGCATACATTTAGCCCCAAGGCTTAGGAGGCAGTGGAGAATGTTCTCTGTGGGCTCTAGGTCAGCCTGGGCTTCCAAGCCAGCCAGGGCTACACAGTGAGACCCTGTCTCAACACAAAACAAGAGTGTGGGCTGCCTCCTCCTTCCCTGCAGCAAGCACTCCCTTACTGGCCTTCCAAGATGAAAGCTATCCCAACTTTCACCCACTTTCGAAAGTTCAGTGTCCCACGTTTCTTATAACCCCAGCTACCCGATGGGTTTCTGAACACTATGGTTTGTGCCTGAGAAGGTGGTTCCTGGGGAAAATGCTTGCTGTGTAAATGTAAGGACCAGAGTTTGAATGCTCAGTGCCTATGCAAAGCCGGATGTGGTAACATGGGTCTGTAACACAGTACTCCTGTAACCAGGCTGTGGAGTAAGATACTTCTAGGCCAAAGAGCCTGGTGTGTGGCAGAGTGAACAAGGCAAAGACAAGCACTTGAGTTTGTCCTCTGACCTCCAAATGTGCACATCATGACATGTGCACGTTCACACACACACGTGCCCAGGCATGCTCACATGCATGCGCTCACACACACTACAATGTAATTTAAATTTTTTTCAATTTTAAAAACTCAAAAGTCCAACCATAAGAAAACCATGAAGCAAATCATGGCATCTCCAATTACTAAAGAGGCAAACACACTTTTAAGCATTCCTGGATAATCTGCAAAATTTCCTGAGATAAAGCATTAAGTGAAATCTTCATAGTTCCACATCACACGAACAGCATGCTTTTAATCTCTGACTTACTATGTGCAAACAAAAAATATCAGAAAGAAATAAAAACTCACTACAGTCAGTTCTAGATAATGGAATTACAAGGAAATGTCTCTTTATTTATAAAAGTTTCCTACTTTTCTGTATTTAAATTTCATTCCAGATTTGACAGAATAATTTCTTGTCAGTATTTTCTTCTACTATAATACAACACTAGATTGAGTGGTTCTTGCTTATTTTTTGTGTTTGTGTATTTGTTTGTTTGTTTGTTTGTTTGTTTGTTTGTTGAGACAGTGTCTTCTATAGCCAATGATACTCATGGCTCATGTGTAGCTGAGGATGAGTTTGATCTGGAGTTCTGATCCTCCTGCCTCCTCCTCTCCAGGGCTTTGATTTAAGGAAAGTGCCACCATGTCCAGGTTATAAGGTGCTAGAGATGAGAGCCTGGTCTTTGCCCATGATAGTCAAGCAATTTACCAACTGAGCTACATCCCTATCCCTAGGTGGTTTGTTAAGGAAGGGAGTTTATGAACTCATGATCTTGAAGGCTAGAAGCTTACATACATGGAACTACATTTGCAGAGGGACCTTGGCTTCCACCATGGCTTGAGAATGAAAGAGGGCAAGCCATACACAGAAAGAAGGAACTCCCTTCAGACCACAATCTCTTCCTGGGGGCTCCAATCTGACACTCTTACCATCTCTCCTAGATCTCACCTCCCAACACTGCCACACTAGGAAGCTTCCACGGTAGAAACCATAGCAATTTGATTCTTTAATTCTTTGAGAAAACATTTAACGTCTACTGGGGAGACAGTTGATTAATATAGGACCAGAGTTTAATGCCCAGAACCCACAGTTAAGCTGCATATGGTCCTACGTGCCTGTAATCTCAATACTGAAGAGGAGAGGCAGAGACAGTAGGGATCCCTGGGGCTCACTGGCCAGCCAGCAGAGCTGAGTTCTGGGACAGTGAGAAGCCCTTACTTTAAAAAGAAGCTATGGCTCTCAAGATGTCAAGCAGATAGGGGTTCTGCTGCCAAGCTTGACAACCTGAACCCAAACCCCAGGACCCTCAAGATGAACGGTCCTATGTCTCTGTTAAGGCTCCTTGTCTCAGCCTCACAGTGTGATAGCCCAGCTCTTGGTCATCACAGGGGAGGTGGGGCCATGTTGGTCTTCCAAGGTAAAGCCTAGACATTGGCTGGCCTTGTGCTATAGTCACAGAGAGTTCAAGGCAAGTAAAAGAGCAAGCCACCGGCTCACAACTTCCCTGGAAGCTCCTGTCAATGTGTGCTGGTTATACAGAGGGTAAGCAGCAGGGCTTGGCACAACAAAGCCGAGAACATGGAAGAGGCTCACTGGTCCAGGGTATCAATATGCACCGCACATGCACGTGCATGCATGTGTACATGTGTGTGTGCATTTCTAGTCTTCAGTGTGAGTCCTGGGGATAGAAATCAGGTCATCAAACATGGTGACAAGTGCCTGTACATATTGAGTCATTCCGTTGGCACTATTCTTATTACTACTGTTGTTGTGGCACATGCCATGGCACAGGTGTGGAGGTCAGAGAACTTTGTGGAGTCAGGTCTCTCCTTTCCCCTTCAAGTGGGTTCTAGGGATCAAAGTCAAATACTCAGTATCATGCAGCAAGCGCTTCAGCAGCTGTGTCAATACCTCGGGCCCCACACCTGGCTTTTAACCTGGGTTCTGGGGAACCGGACCTCAAGCCTCATGCTTGTGCAGCAACCTCCCAGCCCTGCTTGCTTTTTTGTTTGTTTATTTGTTTTAAGGTTTAATTAAACTCTTTGTTCTAAGCTAATCATGGGCAGGCAAGCAGTAGAAAGGACTTGCAGAAAATTGGCACAGTGTTATCAACACAGAGCCTAGTGCAGACCAGTCCTAGCTTCAGCACTAGTTACTTTGTGTCCTTTCAGTTCCATATAATCCTGTATTTGTTACTTTGTGTCTTTTTGGTTCCACACAATCCCATACTAGTTACTTTGTATCTTTCTGGTTTCACGCAATCCCGTACCTGTTACTTTGTGTCTTTTCTGTTCCATGTGATCCTAGAATATGTAGGTTTGAGCCTCCACAACCACTACCAGGATACAAATCTTAATCCTTAGTAACTATTGACCTGCTCTCTGTTCTTAAAGGGTTTAGAATATAAATTGTCCTGGGACAGAGACAGATCAGCCAGTAAAGTGCTGTGTGTGCAAACATGGAGACCCGAGTTTGATCCCCCAACTCAGCACAGTGGTACACACTTATATCCCAGAGATGGTGAGGCAGGGATAGGCAGCTAGGCCTCACAGGCTGGCCATCCTAGCCAAATTGGTGAGTTCCAAGTGAAAGTGAGATTCTAGTCTCAAAAAATAAGGGGAGAAATAGCTCAGTTGTAAAGAGCACTTGTTCAATCATGAGATCCAATGTTCAATCCCAGCAGCCATGTTGGGGGGGGGGGTCCACAAAGGCCAGTAACTTCAACTCTAAGAGACCTGATATCTTATTCTTGTACAGACACAGACACATGCACACATACAATAAAATATTTTTAAAGAGGTCAGATATCTACAAATGACACCCAAGATTGAACTCTGGCTTCAACACATACACACACTCATGTACCCCTCCTTATACAAGTACACATCATGCAAAAGACACACACACATGACCAAGGGTTAGAGCCATAGCTCAGTGATGTAGTGCTTGCCTGCCTCACAGGTATAAGAGCTTAGATTCAATCCCTAGTACTGCCATTAAAAATAAATAAAATAAAATTAAGTTATAGAGGTTAGAGATGGCTCAGCAGTTAGGAGCACTGGCTGCTCTCTCAGAAGACTGGAGTCTGATTCCCAGTACCTACCTAGTGGCTCACGCTCATCTGTAACTCTAGTTCCAAGGGCCCCAACATCTCGTTAGGCCTATGCAGGCACCAGGCACACACATGGTGTGCAGATACATGTGAGCACAAAACACACATATACATATAATAAGTCAATAAAAATTTAAACAATGTGATATAAATGGAATCATCCTGTGTGTAACATTTTTAATGGTAACTTTCACTCTGCTTAATGCTGTTAAAATGGTTCCAAGTTGTTACTTGCAGGGTTTGTTTGTTTATTTGTTTTTGTTAGAAACAGAGTTTTTCTATGTAGCTCTGGCTATCCTCGTACTCCCTCTGTAGACCAAGCTGGTCTTGAACTCAGAGATACCCTTGCCTCTGCCTCTTGAGTGCCACCATATTAAAGGTATGTGCCACCACCACTGCCACCAGCAACCCCATCCTTGGCCAGTATCAGTATGTTCAGCTGTGTGTAGTATCCCAGTGTATGGACATACCACAGTTATTTTAACCATTCATTTGTTAGAGGATGAGATGCTCCCATCCATCATTCCTCTAAATACTCCTTCAGTCTCACTCTTGATCTCTAGCTGGACTTCAGTCATACAGATATTGGGTCTCCTTATTGTCTCCTGATCTCTGCTGCTGTGGTAGTTTTTTTTTTCCTTAGGTCTACTTCCTGTTATTCAGACTAAGGATTCTGTCATTTCATAGATCCCACCTTCAGGTATTGTTTTATTTTGTTAATTAAAAAAATCAATGCAATATATCCTAATCATGGTTCCCCTCCCCCAACTTTTCTCAGATCCTCCCTGCATCCCCAACCATCTACCTCTATACCCTTTCTCTAAAAAGAAAGAAAGAAAGAAAGAGAAAAGAAACTGTCCCCACAAACAAAAACTCACAACATAAAAATGGAAACCAAAATATACAAGCAGAAGACCAATAAGACAAAAAAGACAAAAAAAAAAAAAAAAAAAAAAAAAGCCCAAACAAAGCAAAATGAGACAGAAAGTCTACAAACATGCCACTGAATTCGGTTTGTGTTGGCCGTCTCCTGCTGGGCATGGGACCGTCTCTCATGTGGTTAGTATACCCCGGGAGACTCCATTGGAGAACAGTTCCTATGTCAGCAGGTATCACCTAGCTTCTGAGTTAGAGGTGGGAGCCCATGTCCATCTTCCTCTCTCAGTGCTGGGATTCCATCTAGCTTGAACCTGTGCAGGCTATGTGCATGCAGCCTCAGTCTTTGTGAGTCCATATGTGCATCAGCCCTGTTGTGTCTGGAGGACGCCATTTCCTTAGTCAGCCATGCCCTCTGGCCCTCTTCTGCTTCGCTCCCCAGCCCTGAGGAGAGGGTTTGATGAAGTCAGCCCCTTCAGGGCTGAGTGGTCCAAAGTCTCTCACTCTCCGAACATTGTTCAGCTATGAATATTCATCTACTGAAAGGAGCCTCTGTGAGGATGGCTAAGTGAGTCCCAGCCTGGTGTGGTCTCTGGGGTCCCAGCAGAAAGTGTTTCTGAGGATTGTCAACTGACACAGGGAACAGTGATCGCTAACTAGAAATGGAGACTAAGAGGATGTCTGCAGAGAAGACCTAAGCTGGGCTTGTATAACTTCTACTTCTTTAATTTATTACTATTTTGTGTGTGTGTTGTTCTGTGTGTGCATGTGGGTGTGTATTGTGTGTGCCTGCGTGTTTGCATAAGGGTGTGTATGCACATGTGCACCCACAAGCATGTGTGTGAATACAGAAGCATGTATGAGAAGGTCAGAGGACCACCTGAGGTGTCAGTGTTTGCTTGTTAGAGACAGAGTTTCTAGTTCTTCATCACTGCATGCAGCTACTAAGCTAGGTGGCCCACAAGCTTCCAGAGATTTCCATCTCCACCCCCACATCTCCCTGTAGGCATGCTGGGATTACAGATGCATCACACACATCCTGGAGGGGGCCTTCCAGCCCTCCTGCTTGCAGAGCAAGAACCTTAGCCACTCAGTAATATCCCCAGGCCTGGTAGCGTCTATTTCTTGCCTACGACTTTTTCTATTTTTATAATGCAGTTTCAAGAGAATGTCTAATTGCTTATTGAAACATTTTTTTTCAGGATGGCTACTTGAAAATTCCTTCCAGATAATTCTAACACCTGACTTAACTGTGTGTTAGCATCAGCTGAGTTTCTTTTCATGTTCAAGCTGCAATTTTCCTGGTTTGGGAACTGATGAGTGCTTTTTGTTGTTGTTATGCCCCAGACATGTTTTCTATTACATTAAGATACAGGGAAGTGCTGGTAAGTGTTTTTATTTCAGCAGCCAGCCCCCAAGAGGTGGAACAGGCAGGTCCCAGCCTGTATGGTGGGCTGTGGCTCTGTAAGAATCTCATTTCTGAAGCCTTTTCCTGCACTGCTTTTGTCTGTGTGGTTTATCTGGTTCTTCTGGTATTACTGCTGGGGACTGAGGGCCAAGTGAATCATCCAGTTCTCCAGGAGGTGGAGGAATATTCCAGCCAGTTGAGCTCAAGGGGCTTCGAGTGTAAGAAACAAACCCCCCCACTCTCCAACCATGAGCTCAAGAGGCTAGCGAAAAGGAAACAGTTCATTCAACTCTGGAAAAAAGGACACCTAGAGAAAAGACGAAAAAATCGCTTTGAAAGCCCCTGATTGAGAAACCCCTGTCCCCTTTCCCCATAGCCTGGCTTTCCACAGAGTTAACAATCTGAGCTCTTTTAGCATGCCCGCCCCTTCCCCAAGTCCTCATTCTATTGGTTAAGGATGCAAAGCTTTATCTAATGAATGTCCTGAGGCTTGAGACTGCCCCCCTTTAAAGAGAGTAGGCTCTGTCACGTAACAGACTGCCTGCAATTTTCCACCTCTCAGAGTTCTGGGGCCATCAGCTTCCAGGCACTTGTGAGGGAAGCCTAAGGGGAAAGAGCCTCCTGCTTATCTGTGTTTCTTTAATGAGCCCTAAGCACTCTTCATGCTCACAATGGACCGTAATGACTTACCTTTTGTACAGGCCACTCTGTGTGTGTGTGTGTGTGTGTGTGTGTGTGTGTGTAGGCATGGGGTGAGGGTGCACTTTGCTGTCACCAAATGATGACATGTGGAGACAGGGCTGGAACCTCAGGGAAAGGAAACTCCCCAATCCAGTCTGTTATCGAGTCTCTTACGGGAAGGAAATGCAAGGCTCACCTGGAATTCCCAACAGCATCGCTGGCCTATCAAGACAGGAACACAGCTGACAGTCCATCTGTGGAGGTCACCTTGAGAGCTATGCCTAAAAGAAATGTGCCCTGGGAGCCACACCCAGAGAGGAGGCACATGCCATGGAGAAGGCTCAGTCACTTAACCCACCTTTGCCTGTCTCTGACGCCGTTATCCAAGGTCCAAACAAAACTTGGCAGATGAAAGGATCTAAACCGCCTTGTCCAGACCAGAATCAGACCACTGCTTTGTCTGTGCGAACCTGTTCCTACCTGCCTAAGCACCAATCCATTCTGAGGGAGAGAAAACCTGACTCAAGCTCGCCCGGGGAGCCATCTGATCCAGTAATTGCTGAGGCTTTCTTTTGTGTCTTAGCTTGTGTGTGTGGAAAGTTAAACTCACACAGATGTGGAGCAGGTGGCATCACAATAGGCTTGCTCTCTTCTGGTCTGTCCCCCCACCCCCACCCCCGCCAGAAGCCCATCTGATTTCCCACAGCCCCAGGCCTCCGGAAGATTTAAAGCAAACCCTAGATGTTGTATCTCAGAGAGTCATCAGACAACCGCCCACCTCTTTGGACAGTCTGGTGTCTTATTTGCATGGCTCGAAGGCATTTGTGGTCTTTGACATTTCTAGACTTAGGGGACCTTACAGGACCATGCGTGACATGGTGTCCACAGCCCAGCACAATGAGGCTCTTGGTCTGCAAGAGATGAGCAGAGGATTACAGGCAGCGGGTCTGAGACTCCAGGTTTGGCCCAGATTCGATTGTCATGGGGAGAACTTGGCCTGTGTACCTTTAGCTTCCATCCTGTCTTAGCCTAGATCTGAATTCTGCACCCCCCCCCGCCCCCAATTGAAGCACAATGAGGTTTTGTAGCCTCTGAGTCCTATCTCTGAACCAAAGACTCAGGAATGGCCTGGAGTGCCTGCGGGACCCTCCTCTCCCAACCAAGGGACCATGTGCATAATCTTCTGGACTTTCCTCAGTGATGGACTATAAGGGGGAGGGGTGGACTGTAAGCTAAAATAAAACTGTTCCTCTCCAGGTTACTTTTAGATATGGTGTTCTACCGTAGCAACAGGAACCTGAGTAAGGCTCCAGGGTTCATACGTGCTAGACAATCACTGAGTCCAAGACTATCCTTGGACCCTCTAAGTTAGCTGGGAAGGTAGAAGTAATATACAAAGCCCCAGTCACTCAAAGCTATTCTGGGGCAGGGGGTTGGGGGTCGGGGGCAAATATCTACCAGGAGACCTCTGCATCTGTAGGCTCCTGAGCTCCACTTAACTTAACCTGAAGCTCTGCCCCAGAGTGGAGCTAAGTGGATCCTCTCTGGTCACCCAGCCTAACTGCATTGGCAAGCCCCAGGTCCTGGTAAAAGACGGTACCTCAAAGAAAACACAGTGGATGTCTTTAGGGGAACAATATTGGAGCCTGACTTCTGGCTCTCCTGTGCATGCACACACAAGTGCACATAAAGGTAAGTGCACCCCTTTCCACAGCCAAGAGCTTGCTGGCAAAGACCCTCTCTGAAACATTGGCCCTCTCCTTAAAGCACCCCAGAGTACTGCCCTAAGAAAGCAGCTCCCACTGAGCTCAGTCCCAGCTGACATTAGCCTATCAGGAAAGCAACCATTGCTGTCAGCAGAGATGAGCAGTTCAAAAGAAGTTGGCCAGATAAGGGAGGGGCTCTGCTATCTTCCAGCAAGGGCTGCTGCTCCCAGCACTGGAGATTTGCAGTGTGTCACAGGTGAAGGAGGAGTCACATGCAGGAGACAAAGGAGGTGAGATGCTAGCAACCACGTGGTGGATGGAGACTCGTTCAAGATGCTGAATGCTGCCACTCTCACCGATAGCATAGGGCCAGGACAGAGGCTGTCTTTGCCTACTCAGTGTAGGCTACTTATCTCAGCCTGTAGGGGTCAACCCTTAGCAGAGTCAGGATGCTCCCCAGTGGCATAGATAGCCCCACACATTTTCCTAGACCACCCACTATCCTGTCCCAAAACTTCCCCTACCTCAGCTGGATCAGGGTTCCTTCTGGAAAACAGAAAAGTCACATCAGGAATCTGGTAGAAGACGTCCCATACACTCTCTTGGGGCAGGTCCTAGCATATGTTCCAAGCAGAAAGGACCAGTCAGGGGTCTAGGGCCATGGCTTAGCAGATAAAGCGCTGTTGTACAAATATGAGGACCAGAGTTTGGATCGCCAGAGCCCAAATAAAAACCAGGTGGGTGTGGTAGCCTGCCTGTATTCATAGTCCTAGGGGGCAGAGAAAGGAGATGCCCAGAGTCAAGGATTATTAGCAAAACTCCAGGGACAGCAAGAGACCATGACTGAGTAAATCAAACAGATATCAAGTTGTCATCCCCTGACCCTTTGCATACAAACACATGAATGCCCACATACACACATATGAAGAACACATACACACGCATGTACAAACACTCACACATACATACAATCCAATGCACACACATACACAGACAGGCGTTACCCTTTGGGTAACAGTATGTCCGCCCAGGTCTCATCAGACTATAGGAATCTGCCTTGCCCAGCCTGTCACTGTGAGACCACCAGTTCGTCTCAGAGATGTGCTGTGAGAAGACAGCTCAGCACTGGGAAGGTCAAGAGAAAGAGGGGCCTGAAATGAAGTTTCCACTGCTGGATGCCATAGTCCCCATACACAGCAGGCAGCCTCTGGGCAGGGAAGATGATTCCTTGGGAGTGGGCAGCCTTCTTCAAAATGGCTCCAGCATGCAGAAGACTGTTCAGACTCTGGTAAAGAGGGGGACAGTCTCAGGAGCTCCGATGGCCACTTCAGGTCAGAGTCCTTCCATCCACTGGTAGTGGAGTGTTTTTAGAGGACAACTAGATCTTGTATGTTCTCCGTAGGTCCCAGCAGGCAGGCCTTTGTATGAGGGTACTACAAAGTTCTGGAGTAGGGAGTTCACCTGGCACAATTCTGTCACGGGAGGGAAGGGAATAGGAGAAACAGCTGTTTGGTAGAGGATGCTGGGGACTCCAAGAAGTACCCTACAGACCAGGTGACAGCAGACAGTACAAGGAGAAGATGAGGTCTACGGGACTGGGGGGCTCAGATTCCACGAGAGTGGCCCAGCTCGGCTTCCCTGGCCCCCACAGTAGCAGCTTTGGACTCAGTCCCTTAGCCTAAGATTCCATGGCTTCACCAAGTCACCTTTAAAAGTTTGTCCTTAAGCAAAACCTCTCTCTCTCTGTTCCCTGCTTGCAGCCCCAGGGGAGGCTCTAAAGGCAATGTGACTGCCCCCTCCACTCCTTCAGAAACAATGGGCAGACAGCCGACAGAGAACCAGCGAAGCAAGTGTGGAAAATCCCCCAATTTACAATGTCAACTGCTGAACTACTGAGCTGTCGGTGGCTGTGCCCCCGCGTGTCGGCCTGCGGGACTGCACGCCCCGGGATAGAGGGAGGAGGGGGGAATAGGAGGGGGGAATTGATCTCTTGGTTCTCAGACTATAAAGACACATGATGGGTAGGGAATTATGTTAGCTGGCTTAATCTTTTTTCCAACAGAAGTATGGTAACCCGTTTTCATTCACATCCTACCACTAGCCGCGTCCTTTTCATTTTCCTCCGTATTAGCTCAGAGCTCTGAAGTATGCAGTCTGAGGACAAAGGTAGGGACAAAGTGGATGCAAACACCGAGGCTTGGGTACTCCCTCCAGCAAATATTTAGAGGGGTTTCTCCTTTTCGTGTGCACCCCTAGGGCTATGAGGAACCTTGGCTACCAGGGAGAGAAAAGAAACAGCAAATAGAACCCTCACTGAGTCCCGGTGACAGCTGGGCCTCATCGATCTCACAGGCAATCCACAGCAAAACCTAGGTGTCACATTTCTGCCAGTTTTTCAGAAGGAAGAGCCTGGTGAAGCCTGGCTAGTCTGGCTGCAATGCCTCACTCCTTGACCTGAGACTGGGGGAATTTGACTTCCGGTAGTTCCCATTCACCAATTGCCTCAAGAGTATCAAGCTGCACCTGCCAGGCTTATTATAAATAGGGAGAGTGGATAAAACCTTCCGTGTATAAGAGTTTAGGAAAGAGAGGGCTTTCTGGTTAGGGAGGGGCTCTTCAACCTTTTTGGCAAGAAGAAGTTTGAAGAAGCAGCTTCTCTTATGAGATGCTGTCGATTGCTAACCCAGCATGCTGTGGCTACCTCTGCAGTTTGTCACAGGGACAACCACCCACTGGGTACCTATACCAAACTCTTCTGATCTCATCGGGCTTCTGGTTTCCCTTTGGGGGCAGTCGAGCATAGTGGGGTCTTGTAGTGACCCTCTGCTTTTTCCTCTGGGCTGGGGCAGAGGCTGGGCGTAGTCAGAGGTATGGAAGGGGCTCCACACAGCCAGGGAATCAGAGTGAGAAGGGGATTTGGCTCTGGAGATCTCCCCTAGACTGCACTTTTTGCTTTCATAGAATGGTTATCCTAGCTTGTGTTTGCAAGATTTGCTAGTGGAAATAACATTATCTGCTATGCCTGGTACTGGAGCAGCTCTGTTTGGGATTGGCCTCTTGGTAGATCTTTAGCCTCTGAGCAAAAACATCAGATGGGTTAGCCTACTGCAATGCCCTGAAAGTCTGGACTGCTGTCAACCAAATCCCATGCAGGAATACTGCCCTGGTGAGCTACTAAAAGGAAGCTCCCCACCCCACACCCCCGCCCCTGCCACCCCCGCCACCCCCCCAACCCCCCCCCCCCACACACACACTGCTGTGACACCATACCTAACCAGAATAAACCCATTACCAAACAGACTGCCCTTGGGTGTCTCCGGGCTGTGGCAAAAGGCCCTGGGTCTCACCAAGGACACCTTTTGCCCTGGTTCTAGGATATTATGTAGCGTGTTTAGTGCCATGTGCCCATCTGACCATAGTGGTTACTTCTTCAGTTATCTGCAAAACATGTTGAGAGAGAGAGAGAGAGAGAGAGAGAGAGAGAGAGAGAGAGAGAGAGAGAGAGAGAGAGATTGTCCTGTGAGAGGTGCCCACCATAGTTTTTGAGACAGTGTCTTACACTGACCTGCTACCATACACACTGGAGAGATCTGCCTGTCTCTTCCTCCCCAGTCCTGGGATTTCAAACACATGCAAGCATGTCTAGGGTCTTAAACCTGGGTTGGGAGTACCGAACCCAGGTCCCTACTCATGCATGGCAAGCACTTTACCAGCTGAGCTATTGGCCCAGTTTCTTCTGTTCCTGACTGGGTGGATTTAGAGTGGGTCTGAATTCTCTACTGTTTTCCCAGTTTGGGAGGGTTTTCTCATTTGCTCTTGTTTTTAAGTCTTGGATGGGGGAGGGGTGCTCTGGCGCCCTAGTGCTATCCCCTCCCCCTCTCTCCACTTTTTAACCCACCCCTTAGCAGGACAGGCTCCGGGTACTTGATGTGGGCACCTCAGCCTTGTCTTGCAGCAGGAGTGCCTCCCAGAGGCCACTCTGGCTTGAATCCAAGCACCCGAGCCCCTCCCAGCTGCCCTAGGGTATGGAGTTCTGGACAGATCTTTTCACTCCCCACCTCCAGTTGCTCCCGTGTCCTAAGTATAGCTAAGGGCCCAGTACAACACGGACAGGGCCGTCCAGATGCCATAGCCTCCAACTTTCATGCTTGGGCCCAGCAGGCACTCCACTGCAGGCAGAGCACCAATCAAGGCTGCAGGTCCTGCTGCCAACCTTAAAAAAAAACAAAACAAAACCACGAAGGTCGGAATTCTAATTTTTTTTCTAATGTCGGTTTAATTTTTTCAACTATTTTTTTGGAGCATGACCAGGATCAAAACAATGCACACTGGGGAAAAGGGACAACATAAAGCTGGTCCTCGGGCCTCTGCACACATTCTGGTTTATCTTTACTGAGGTCTTTGAGTCATTGTCCCAGTGCTGCCAGTGGAATGGTGATATCTACATAAGAGCTGGATCCATGCCCTCAACGTCTCTCTTCCTTCCCCACCCTTATTCGCAGCCCCAAAATGTGGTCCCTACTCCCAGCGCTCTCGAACTTGGAACTTTGGATCCTTCAGTGTGAAGGTCAAAGCCTCCGTATTCCCGTGGAAGAGAGCGCGGGTGACACAAACTACCACGACAGAGAAGGTGAAAAAACTCGGGCTCCCAAATCCAAGACCAATGCCCAAAAGAGTCACCCACTCCTGGGCTCGGGACAACCCAGACGCCACCCGCAGGCCTGCGAGTTGGAACCAATCCCCTTTGCGTAACGATCCGCGTTGACAGTGTGAGAGACACGCGACCCGGCGCTGGACACTGGCCTGTGCCTGGGCCTCCTCCAGCCCCTCCCCTCCCCCAGGGCTCTCCAGAGGCGGAGCGGAGGATCAGAGCGGGCGGCGACAGCAAGAGGCGCCGCGAGGGCGGGCCGGGGGCGGGGCGGGGCGGAGCCGCGACGGACTGCGGAGACGCGGCGGCGCACGGGGCGGTGCAGAGCGTTCTCGGCGCTGAGCTTTGCGGGCGGGTGCGGGCGCGCGCGGCTGCGGGGCGCTGTGGCGGGGGCCGGGCCGTACGCTAGCCGAGCCGGGGATCGGGGCGGGAAGCAGCCACGGCGCCGCCGAGGCCCGGGGCCCGGGACGCTGCGCATAGCCTGGGCGCCGAGTAGCCCGGCCGGGCCGGAGCGCGGGCGGCGGTGGCG